>NC_092865.1:37909290-37949231 GCF_032062135.1 Pyxicephalus adspersus | reverse complement strand
ATATATACTCATACACACGTGTAACAAGTGTACCTGGTATTCGAGGAGCTTCCCAGTGTATGCCTCCTGTTAAAGTGCAATGATTTTTCAGGATCTAAAAACAAAACAGACATGTGAACCATTGATTAAGCTTCTTATGAAATGACTCACGTTTTTATTGCAATGTGACCTGGAAAAAAAAAACGATTTCAAAGTACCTAAAAATAAAGTGTGGACACCTGATACTGAAATTGGTTACAAACGATGCATAAAGTTCTCCATTAAAAACAAAGCTGCCTGTTTCTGAACTATCATTGAGATGTTCCAAAGTAGTACTAGTACTACTAAAGTGTTCTGTATTCAAGTAACACTAATAAAAGACGTACGATAATGGTCCACCTTTTGTTTGAGGATAGAACAGTGAGACAGTGAGTTAAATTTTGCTAATTTTATTTTTATCTTGGTCAAGCACAGCAATTGTTAAGCAATATTTTATATGCAGTGTTACTTGTGACCACTAGATGGGGAAATGTGTTTACAACTATTTTTTTATATCATGCCTTGCAGATATTTTGAAAGGCCTCACAAAATGGACATCCCTCTTTATGGAGAGAACCTGCACAATGGCCTATGAATATTTCCACACAAACATTACAGTGGTATTGTTTTTCTTTTTGGAGCACATAATAATTACCTTGTAGATTAAGAACTCTTGGTTGTACAAATGAAGGCTTTACCACTTCAAACCACCAAAAAAGCTCAGCCATGAACACCAAATAATTGGCCTGTCAAAAAAACATGATATTTCAATAAAAGAGATCTTGAAATAATTAATATATATATATATATATATTTATACATATATATTTATACATATATATATTTATACACACACACACACACACACATACATACATATACACACAAATAAGTGAATAAATCCAAATAAGATCAGCCAAAAGCTGAAATCTTTTGAACATGGGCGACTTCTCTTAATGACTTTCAGGTCTTCAGGTAACCCCCTGCTGTATTTCATATGCCCACAACACACAACATTAGGGAGAATACCTCTTACATTGGTGACCAGTGTGGGAAGTCTGCCATCCTTACAAATAGCCAAAAAGATCACTGGTATCAGGTAAACTGACCTGAGAGTCACAAACTTTCCAGTACTCAAGTAACCCTGGTTTAAGAAATTCACCGATAACAAATACCATTAAAATATAGGAGGCTTCTCCTTAGTATAAAGTGACCCATGTTCACCAAAAAGGTAAATCCACAGCTTATGTTGTCAGAGGAAATTACCTGCTGATCGGAAGCCTGTTTGTAGCATTTTCCTACATAGAGTACATCTAGTCTATCTAGCTTAAGGTAAGCTATGCTTGGGATGAAGGTGGCTTGCATACATTGTTGGTAATAAATGATTTAAAAAGCTGCTTTAAAAATGATTGTAATATTCAAAATGTCTTGTAATATATAGATATAGTAGGCAAATGTGCAGTGATCATTAAACTGGGGCCACTGGTAGCAAAGCTTTAGATGTACTGCGTTAGGTATACATTCCTTACATATTTATTGGCTGTAGATAGAATTCTTGTCTTACAGGTATTATAACCTTCTTGGCAGTGGTAAATATAAGCAAGAAAATCAATACAGGGTTTCCAGACACTGAGAAAACAAAAAGGCGATCCCTTCTACAAAGCTCTCTGAAGAAACCCATTTTATATTATCCAAGCTGTATATTTTAATGCTACCCAACTACTATAATACTTTTTTTCTCCACACTTGACACTTACTATTATACTTGCCTCCTCTTAGACACTTTGAGCACCGTGACAATTGGAAGAAAGCTCTATATTGAGAACACTCACCAACAGTCTTTGTCAGTGTAGAACTGGTAGCTTTTAGCACAGGCAAGTAAGCCAAACTATTTTGCTATTTAGCATTAGGAATTAGTCTGGGGTTTAGTTTGGCTTAGTATTATGGTCAGAGCTTTAGGAGGTTTATATTAGGTCAGCTATGTCAAAGTCGTGGGAGTTTTAGGCTGCATACAACATTCTCCTCCCCTTTGTGACTCTTATCAGAATTAATCATTTAAAGCCTGTACATTATTTTCCATTTCAGTACTTTTTCTTTTGAAAATTGAGGAGGTAAGGCCACAGCGGAAGTAAATGCAGAACTAAAATTTTACTGTACATACCAAACCCTACCAATTTTAACATTCTTGCTTGTGCCAAGTTTAAAAGCTAATGGCATAAGAATAATAAAGAAATACTTTTTCTAGACAGGCTTCAACTGATTTTCAAATAAAAAAGTGTTGTAATAGCTTTGGTTTTAATGCACACCTAGAATGTATTTAGCCAATTTAAACTAAAAGGGTCAACAGGGGTTTAATACAATAAAATATTACTGACCCTTATTGTAGATGAAACATATAGCATGTCTTCCAAACTAAAATGACAGCATCCGTTCAAATACTCTTGGCAGAAGTCCTGGATTAACTGGAGGTTATAAAGGCTATCAGCCAGGGACATTGATTCTTTAAAGCAGACATCTAAGACAAAAAAAAAAAAAACAGAAATAATTTCAATAAACAGTGGAAAATTAAATGTTGTTCAAGTTTATATTTTAATTATTAATATTTATATCAATATTTAATGTAACAAATATTTTTGATTGCAATCAAATGGGCAACAGTTATACTGATCTTGGACATTGTATTAAATCTGAACAATTCATTGTGCTGTAAAGTCTACCAGGCAGCGTTATGTCAGATTATAATTGGTTGGGCAAGTGGCTTATTTGTAGTGTTTCCAGAGTGTAATTTTTCCATCAAAACGCAAAGCACTAAAAATTAGTGTCACCTTTCTATCTTTATCCACCTAAAGGTTTTCTGTCCAGGAACCCAGGTACCATCTAGACATACTTTTCCAGCTAATTGCATACTTCCTACCTAGAATAAATAGGATAATATTTTAACTAATTTTGACATATATGTAGATTAGGCACAAAATCTGCCTTTAACAGAGCTGCAAGGTTTAGAGGATAACATCTCTATTATTCAATGTGGTTTACCACCTACAATAAGTTTAAGAGCAGTGGAACGTGGTCCAAGGAATATTGTATTAGGCAAACTGTTACTAAAAACAAACCTAAAATAAGGTCAGATAGTGGAAAACAGAATAATTTGGAGAAGGGAAAGATGCTAAATATTACTTTAAACACAAAGCAGAATTACACTGTTGATACAATTAGTAAAGTGAGCTAAAGGAATACACAAGTTATGTGATTGGAACAAATAAGCAGCTCTTATAATACGTTAATATTCTATCTAAAAAATACATTTCAGTAGCCTGCATTCCTTCTTCTGTGAAGACCGCTCTCCAACTATGCATGTTTTTTTTTTTTTTACTGTTTTCTCATTATGTATCATAGTGATTTACTTACCACAAAATTTTGAGGTCTAAGTTACTGTGCAAAATAATGTATAAATATTAAACACAATGTTTGAAGCCAGTTTTACTGCTTACACACAATTTTGTCATATTTGATTAATTGGAATTAAAAATTGAATTTGAATATTTTACTGGCACACAAATTAGTAAGAATGAGAAAGGATCCAACAGCTATTTACTTATTGGTAGTCAGAGACAACCCTGTGTATAGAGAACACTAATCTCACTGAAATGAAATTTGAGGGAGCATCCCACTAAGGGTCAACAATAAACAAAAATTGATAACCTTATTTTATTTTTTATTTTAACTCTTTTTAAAGTTTTTCTTTTCCAATTGAAGTATCTCTCTTTCTCCATTTAAACCCCCTATCCCACATATCCCCCCTATCCCTATTTATTTTTTCTTGATTTAAGTTTTTCTATATTTATACAAAAAAATGAAGATGAAACAGACAGGAAAATGGGTAGGGCAATAACCAACAAATATAAAAACCAGTGGGATAGGCAAGCCACAAAATACAACTGTAGATATCCAATGAAATTCAGAAATAACACGTCGATAATGAAAAAATGACATCTTATGGGATGTCAATATAATATTATACTATTACTACGTCACCTGAAGAAAAATTATGTCAAATGGTAGAGAGCAAGGTCATATATATTCAGGTTGCTTTGGTGGGCATTCACAAAGCAGCCTATTTGATCTAAAAGAGGATGAAAGGAAAGGGTAGTAAAGTGATAAGGGACATTGAATAGGGTGAAGATGTGTGTGGGGGGGTCTAGGCATGGGGGACATTATGTCATGTCCACATCTAAGTACTACTTTAGACATTATAAAGAGCAGTTATTTACACCAGATACAGCTTGAAGCGAGGTCTTTAGATACCATCCAAGCCATCCATGTGAGAAGTTATTGGTCATTTTGATTGGTCTTCTCAGAAATCAGCAGCTCCATTGAATGTGGGCTGGCTCTTTTAAAAATTCCCAGAGGTAAGAAGGGGGGTTCTAAAAGCACCGGTGTCTTGGGATTACGAAGGGGGTTTGTCCGACACAGTGGAGCCTGGGATCTTGAAAAGGAGTGCAATGACAAGGGTGTTAGGCACAAACATGAAACTATTATATACTATCAGGACTCAATCCAAAAAGGATTTTTAGCAGCCAGCACTCCCACCATATATGTAACATGGTGCATAGTGCATCAAATATCACTGGCAGGATTGGAGAGAATTTGTGTATGTTGGAAGAACAGTGATACCAATAGGTGAGGATCCTATAATTTTTCTGAGCTTTGCAATTGAGAGAGCTTATGATTAGGAAAATGATGAATTCAGCTCCATTCCTATGCAAACAAAGGAAGGGCCATTTGCAAATAAAAGATACTACGTGGGCAGGACAAGACTGTTGTAGCTTCTCAAAGCTCCTTGAAGGGTGTGCAGATGCCTGACGTTATTATAACAAAGAAAGCATTTGTTCAGGACACAAAATCTGAAGGTAAAATAATGTGGGTAATTGGCAACCTTTGAGGATCTTACTAATTTGGTGATAAGTCTGCTTGTCCCTGGAAAAATAAATCTTTCCCCATGGCTAGGGAAAACACAGCGTTGTCAAATAGTGGAGTAGGTGGGCTGGGCCTAGAAGAAATGGATTTTATGTGCAGGGGACATCCAAAACTGCAGACATGATTGAAGGTGGAATATATTCCCAGGAGAGCCCAGAATGGTCAATCCAAGGTAGGGAGTATCAATAGGGGATAAGGAGTTCTCCCAGTCTACCCCTGATTTCTCATCCCCATTATGGAACCAATAGCCCAATCTTGTAAGAGAGGAGGCCTGGTATGTGGCAATATCAGGAGCTTCCACACCTCCATCAGTCTTAAATCTTGTCATTGTCTTAAATGAAATCTGTGAAGGCTTCATGCTCCACAAAACAATGCAAAACAATTTTTGTATTTTGCGAAGAAATGTGTGTGGTAGAGATGCCCGAACAGTTTGAAAGATATTTAAAAAGCGGGGAGGATATCTATTTTAGAGTATTATTCCTGGCAAACCAGGATGAGGTTAGACGGGCATAGGCATGTAGATCAAACTAAAGTTTCATTTTAACATGAATCAGGATGAATAATGCACTCAAAAAAACACTGCACCTAAGTTACTTCCTTAGTTAAATGTTACTTACTTAGCTAATGCTAATAGTTACACCGGAAGATCTAGCTGATAAAATCACAGAAAGATACAAACCCTTTTGGGAAGGATAAACTTCTAGGTGGCGTCCCTTTTATTGTATGAAGTTAATAAATGCCTTAAAAAAACGTGCAAAACTGGAGTAAAATATTTTAAGACAGAACTGAGGTGATCTTTGTACCTTCTAATCTGATCACATCCGGACAATAAAAGTGGATGAGAGCAGCTATCGCACAGCCATCAGTTGCATCCTTTAGGAGATTCTCCATGAGAGGAATATAAGGTAGCTGCTTGTACAGACTCTGTTCTTTCCTGTATCTTGCCTGTATAATGAAACAAAAAAATGTTTTAATAAAACACCTGAGAAATTTGTAGTGAAAAATAGGCAGTTTAGGAACACTATCTGCACTTCTTAGACCACTTTTCCAGGACCAGGGCAATCAATATAATAAAAAAGAGCTTAGTCTAGTAAAATGCACTTGTCACCAACCAATGCCAGCAATTAAAAAAAAACAACCATAAATACAGATATCAAAATATATGCAGTAATACCTTTTTTGGAATTGAAAAATATCTCTTTCCAATAGCAAAAGTGTGAAAAATCACCTGCATTTTGATTGTGCGGTTATCCAATCAACAAAAATAATTGAGCAGATTTAATCCTTTATGAATCTAAATTGGAAAAATTAGGACTGTGAAATTCTAAACATAATACTTGTTGTTAAATACATTTTATGAATATAGGTAATAGATCTCTACAACATGAAAGAACAGTCCAATCTGTCCATTTCAATCCCAGTGTCTATGGCTGCATTGCATGTGTAACAGACATTTCTGGCTAAATGCACTTGTTGCTGCTGTTAATCTCCTGAAAATGGCAGTTATCTGGCCATTTTTCAAAGCTTATATATTTCAGTAAATCTTACAAAATTCCTCAAATTTGCTTTGAGGAACAAGTCAGTGAACTAGGCTAAATTTTATCAGTATAAAAACAGTGTGCAGACACAAGATTTTTGTCTCACAAGATAAATGTTCTTGGGTAACAAATCTAGCTGAGCCTAGCTGAAAATCAGCTTTGTTGTACCCCGATATCTCTTGTTGATCTGCCGTGCCACATTAGTAAATGACCAACACAAATTACAGCTGTTACTTGCAAAGGGGAGCTGACAGCTGGATGCCTCTTACGTATCTGATCCATTGAACAGAACAGAACTGTCTGTACTGTGCTGATTTGTTCTACTGTGACCTGGAAACCATTGCTTACAACTGTTTCTAGTGACTAAAATCAAGCAGGTGTATGGAACGCAAGATAAGGGTAATGATGGTGGTGTCAACAGTACATACAAACACATTTCCAATGTAAGCATGCATATCAAAGCACTAGCCAAAAAAAAAAAAATGTGGCTATAAACGGAAGCAGGAATATTTTGAATTTACAAAATTCTATCTCAGATGCTACCAGTGAATTTAACTTGGAGTTACATACAAAATGTTCTGTTTTTAAATGAACCTGTAAGGCAAACCAACAGTCTAGCTCCCCCGTCTGCTGATTACACTAGCCATATGCTCCATTTTCCCCTGGGGTGGAAAAGAATAACCACTATGTAAGCTCACATATCATCTACTCAGAGTTTATTAATGGCTAAGGTCTCTCTCCTACATCCCATGTAATTGTACTGCAGCCAGGTGAAAAGCTACCTAAGCAAACGGAGGTAAATTGAGGGTTTAAGGTGGGAAATCTATGTTTCCCCAGCCTTGCAGTACAGGGTATTTTTTCTGCTCCCACAGGCAAACTGTGCTGTGGCAAACAATGCACAGATAAGTATAATATTATAAAAGTACCAAAGTGTAATAAGCCTTTGAAAACAAAAACACAGTAGACTGACTGCAGAGAAGAAAAAGCAATTTTTACATTTCCACTATGGGTCTATTTAATCGTCAATAACTTTGTCAATACTTAAAGTAAAACAATTTTTTCACAAAGCAGGCAAAGTTGTTAGCAAATAGTTTTTTTTCTTAACAATGCTTTTACCTGATATGCAAGGAAACATTAGGCATTAAAAAATAGCAGCAAAATAGAGTTGTACATAAGAGATGAGTCCTAAAAAATTTGTTGAATTTTCTAAGGACGTAGATCTTAAGTTAAAAATCTTCAAGTGCCTCTATATTTAGCCCAACCATGTATAAATTTACTTCTTGTTGAGTTACTTACTTCAGCCGCTAAAAGTCTTCCCCATTTACCACACTTAAAAATAAAAACTCAACTAACATTAGGCAGCAGTATATTGTTTTTATTTACTGCAGTGTCAATTTCTTGGATCACCGTCTTTGCCAATGAGTGACAAGGATCACCAGGACAAGAGAGGGTGATCTACTTAGCCAACACATAGACAGCTATTAAAAACCTGACAGGGGTTTTATTCATTACCTAAATTTAACAAAAAAGAAAATATACAGACAATTTACCCCTAAGGAAGATACACTTGCTGGATTTTTTTTTTTAAATAAAGCATGTTGAAAACACATGTATTTGCAAACTTTTCTCATCACAGGTGGCAGACAACAAGGTGTGTGTAAGATGGAAACCCAACCCTACTTTTAAATCTAACTCTACTATGCCCTGGCTAGCATGAAACCGCAGATTCAAGCATGACATGGAAATTAGATAGAACATCTGTGGCATACAAAAAGATGGCTGGATGAATCTGTTAAATAAGGGTGTGAATGGAGAGGAGAAATAGCACAATATGTAGACAAATCACTATAAACACCAACTACACATTAAAGGCAAAGCAGCACTTACAGGGACCAGTTTCCAAAACCATTTGGAAGAAGACTTCATAGGGAGCAGCGGGAATTACAAAGAAAGCAAGGCAAGAAAAAAAGCAAAAAGAGAAAGAATGGATTAGATTTAGCTAGATGAAGCAGTCTGGGCTTGGCAAAAAACAGCAGGACTAAATTTACCAAAATAAAATGTCACCGGGGTTTTAAATTTTCAAGCAATAATGACAAAACTTAAAGCGTACCCCTAAGCAAAACATTTTTTTTTTTTAAGTTTCTCTATATAGAATCAGGAGTGATCAGACCTTCTGTCAAGTTCTTATTGTTGTCAGTGTTACCACTAGGAAGATTCACTGTTGAATAATGTCACAGAGAAAGAAAGCGAAAAAAAAAACATTTTAGGGCTTTATTTATAAAACAGGGAATCATTCCCTTAAGTCAATCTTCCAGGGCCATGTGTTTCAATGGCAGTAACTGATTCTCACCAAGGAACGTCAGATTCATAGCAATGCCTGTTACAGAGACAGCTGTTTAAGTGAGGAAACATTCACTGGGAGAACTCCTCTAACACTCTGTTGTGTCTATGGGAAAGGAAGTGAAGGGAAGTTTTCCAGATTTGAGTGTTTTTGATGCCATAATGATTTTCCAAGGAAGTTAAATTTTTAGGCCTAATTAGACCCCTGGAGGAAGGCTGCTGCTCACAACCAACATGGTCCCAGAATCTCACAGGAGGTCAGATGATAATTACTAGGCAAAGCTACTGAGTGAGGTCTCTGTGCATCAACAAGGTGTAAATGAGACAGAACAGCCATCCATGAAGGTCCTAATTTATCCAGGTCATTGTGTATTTAATAGTAGATAGTCACTTTCAACTGGACTTGTTCTTTAAATATTGAAGAAGGCTTTCCAGGAGTATCTGCTCCTGGAACATTTTATTAAACAAAAATTAAGACTGGATACGCGTGATCTTCCCATTCTCTTGCTTACATTTTAATGTAAGTTGCAGTGCTAATCAAAGCACCTTGCTATGTGTTGCAATGTTCATTTACATACTTTTCCAGACCACTTTATTCTCATCAACATGCATTAACACATAAGCTTGAACCTAGACTCAAACCTGGTAAAGACATATATATATTTTTTTTACATTACTGGGACTTTCTTTTTTAATCTATCCACTATCACTGCACACAGAAATACAAGGTCCTATAATGATTACAAATAAAAATGAGTCCAAACTTGGCTTTATACAGTTTTCCACACAGTGCATGGATTTTTTTTTTTTTTTAACCAGAAATCATGGTCTCTGTGACTTTTTTAACAACTCTCTTGGAAAAACAGTTTTAAAAGGCCCAAAGATGAGCTGTTAGCAAAATGTTCCAAAGGACAACTTCTTGTTAATTGCTTATTCAAGTGTGTTTACATCTAATGAACTGTAAATTCAAAATAAAAGCATACCTTCTGTGTTGTGTTTGGGTCAAGATCCTGCTGCTCTTTTATTCGCTGCTCTTGCTCCAGAATTCCTTTCAGGTGTCCATTTACCTACAAAAGTCAGAAAAAAATGAAAATGTAAATGTTAATTTACAACATAAAACATTCAGCTAAATCTCATGACACCAATGGCCCTTCATCACCCTCTCTTATACTGGCTAATAAATCTAAACAATTTATCAATGGCTTTTTTAAGTTTATTGACAGTACCCCAACAGGTGTCTTACCTTATTAACCCAGTACATGACTGCATCTTCAATGTCATAAGGCAGGTCAGCAGTCTGAAAGAAGGGGGAATACTTATGAACACATGCAATGACCTTTTCAATGCTGACCATCTCCACAGTGTACGCCATCATCAAAGTGTCAATCATTGCCAGGTGAGCACTCTGCAAAAAAAAAAAAACACACATCATAAAATGATCATAAATCAAGTATTATGCAACTATATAATCATGTCATTCTAAGAGAGGGTCCCCAATCCCACAACACCCAGTAAGGCAGAGGGACATTACATTTGTCACATTTATTTTGCCCTTGAGGCCTGCTCACAGAACATCACTGTATTAGTGTGGATGAGACAATAAAAAGTCTTCACCTTTATACCAGTCCCTGGATAAAAGATCTGAATGCACAAAGAAAAATTCCTATAAAAGCAAGTACCATGTCACTTTTCAACTAAATTCATTTTGCTAAGTTATCAGATATCTTTTTTTAAGTTTTCAATAGACTAGGCAATTGTTAATCACCATGTGTCTGAACAAGATGATTAAAGCATAATCCCCTAATACTTTTGTTAGGCTTTTAAGAACATGTCAAAGCAGTAAATAGTACAATCTTTCTCTCACCTCCCAGTAATCTGCCTTATCCTGCCACTGCTCTAAGAAGGACTAATAAACAAAAACAAAAAAAGAAAAATGAACCTGGTTAATAGACTTGCCACTAATATCCAATACCTTTTATTTGTGTGTAAACATAGAACTGCTACACATGATCGAACAGTGCACTATGTATCTTTGTGAGTAGGACATGGTGACCAATATTTAAATTTCAAGCAGCACTGTACATTAAATTCCAAAAAATGTTGTCTGTGGAAACACAGAATGCTTCCACCTCTTCCTCACATAAAGCAAACATACTCTTTCCTCTAGTAGGTAGAACTCAGTCAGGGCAGACAACACTGCCTGGGATTTCAGTGCAGTTAAGGCAGCATCCTTAGCTCACTACAAAAGTTCAGCGCTCAGTAGATTTCCTTCAGGATCACAGGGTATTTTTGTACTTTCAAAGTTCTTAAACTGGCAAAATATGTGGAAAAAATGCAAGGATTACATTTTTTTTATTTGCCCAGATACACACAGGTGTAGCTATGCAATCTTTTAATTTGCATATTTTATCAAAATGAAATTAAAGGAAAATCTACATAAATTCCAAATGCTTTCTAGCCTAAACGTATGAATTAAAGTTTTACCTTTTTTTTTAGCTTAATTTAATCGCAAAGCTGAAAATTTAGGTAGCTATCCGTCCAATACAATAGGAGGTTCAGGCAGAAATGAAAATAGTTAATTATAGTTATTACAGGATTTTACTCCACAGAATAAGAAGAACTCCAGTCAATTAAACAATGGTAATATCATGACTGTGCAATGCATGCAATCATCAGGAGCTGCAAAAACACAGACATATAATTACAAATTACCTTGTCTGAATCTTAGATTTTTTAAACCGGGGAAAGTATACATAAACATAAAACATTTTATGGTTAATTTACTAAATAAGTAGCGGCTGCTAAATTACCAAAATGAAATATTCACTTTGCAAAGTATACACATTTTAAAAGCTTAGTAAATAAGGTGAAGCTGAGGTCATTTTAAATGCATACTCCTGTGCATGAAAAAAAAGGCTTGCACATGACTAAAATAAGCACTTTTCAATGTGAGAAGTAATTAGAACTAACAAATCAGCAATGTGTAAGCTGAATAAAATAAAGGAAAAACACCATTGACAAAAAGAAGAGAGGTAATGTAAACAGAGCTGTAAGGAGGCACTACCTATCTATGCCTATATAGATAAAATAGTCCACTATGGCAGTTAATAAAGAACCAACTTACTCAACACTATACAATAAATAGGGGCTACAAATGACAAAGTTACAAAACAATGACACAGGAAGAGGAGAGGACCCTGCTAAAAAAATCGTTGTACCCCAATGTATTACATTTTTTTTTTTACATACACAAATTAACAAAATATTAATAAAAGTATATTAATATTTTAAAACTTGGGTTTGTGTACTTCTATATTTTTTAAAATGCAGCACAAAACCCTAACCATGTAAATGACCTTGCTCAGGCACATTTACCTCCCAAAGATCACCCTGTCACATGAGCTTCTGATGCAGACTGCAAGTAGCTGTGCCAACAAACATTGCAAAACATGGTACTTGCTGACTGTATTAGTGGCTGAATGTGAGCACTGACATACAGCTGATACTAGAGGGACACATGTAGACAGGAAGTGGCTGAAGAAGAGAGGGGGGGGGGGGGGGGTTAGTAGCACTCTGATATAAAACTGGATGAAAAAGGCAATTGTTTACAACAAGTTTGCATTAGCAGCATAAATGTCATCCAGTTAAGGTTTAGATCTAATTTAAGTACTCTAAGTTTATTGATGTTTTGCAGTAATCAGATCTATGATGTGCTATTAAATATTCCCATTATAGACCCCAATAGACCATTATGGGAGCAGGACTGGATTTATGCTTTGGTCTTTTTTCCTTTATAGTCCGAGTTTTCATGACACTGCATTTCTATGGGTAGTCACATCTCAAACAATGATATAACCAGCATCCATGAGGCGGAATCTAAAGCCCAGTCATTTTTTCTACCCATTTCACTGGGAAAGAGTCAGTTTACGTCAACTACACAAAGCAGTATCTCTTGTAAAGAAAGAGAAGATGCAGTTTAAATGAAGCCAATAGACTGGAAACAAATTAGGTGTGTGCTACATTTTATGAAATTGTCTGAGTGTTCATAAGATTTTCTACAAAGACAGATACATGTAGAGTAAAAGGAGACACCACATTTATCTGTGCTTTGCTAAACTAAGAGGGAAATTTTTAGACTTGACAGACAATTCAAAGTTATGTAACTTGTTATGCCGACTCCTAGTTTTATTACTTTGAATTACTAAACCCGAACGGCAGATCAGCAGTTTTTGACTCCATATGCTACATTTTTGTATCAAGTACGAGTACTGAAGCTAGAAAAAATCAGGCAACCAAGATCCTAAACTTAAGGCCAAAAATGGCTGTTTAAGTAATGCATGATACAATTCCTTTTAAAACTTTGCTTTAAAGTTTACCGTGTAGATCATCAGATGCCAATTTGCCATATAAACTGAAGAAACAAAAATAATCAAAAAAACAGTGCGTGCAGTGCAGAAACATTTATATTTCCCTAGGGGTGTTAGAACATATGATGTTTTTTCCATATGAAAAATAACCTACAAATAAAAGCTATTACACAGAAGGCATGAATCATGAAGCTGTATTCCTGCAACATGGAAAACTAGATGACTTATCCATACAGCACTAAAGGTCACTCATGGACAACACAGGCAGAAAGCTGCATAACACAAGCTTACAGTAATGCAGATAAAACAGACAGCTAAACAGAAGGACAAGTGATGGAGTGGGTTATATAGGCATATGCTACATTTACTCTCCTTTTAAGTAGTCCCATTTTAATGCAGCAGAGACTAAATGGTAATATGTTTTAGGATGGAGCTATACCAGTTAATACAAGGAAACAGAAGCCGTGTGTAAAGCCGGCAAGATGGGTGTTACAGACGATTCCAAACATACCACTGTGCCTGCCCAGGATCTTACAAACAAGCTCCCTCTGGCAGTTCCACAACCAGAAGAGCTCTGTTCATTAACCCTTTTATGGGAACAAGCATGTCTTTTTTTTATTTTTGTATACTGGAGCTCTGCCAAAGATTAAGAAGTCACACCCTACACAGCAAATTCTTGCTTATATGGGAAACCATTTGCATATTTTAGAACTGGGATAAAACATTCTGTTATGTACACCAATACATATAAAATCTTTCAACGCATCCTATTTTATAGTAGATATATTACTAGTTTATTTTAACTTTATAAGATTGTGTTTAAATATATTAGAAGCACCATGTCGGAACAAATATATACATAAAAAAAAATTAAAATGTGTGCAACATTAACACTTATGCCTGATCTTGTCTTTGAAATTATAACTTCATATTTTAGCCTTTAGTCCTGTATATTCTTGCCCCACAATCCTGTATATTCTTGCTGCAGTAAATATTCTCCCCCAGGCAAAATAAAAAGTGGTTATTTCACATTCTCTCTAGTGACAGGTCAGCTTTTCCATCTGATCAGCAATTCTACATAACACATCTGTCTGTTCAAACACAGTGAGCAGGAAACATACAGACCAACTCAACAGTAATTCTACAGACCACACTGAACCCCACAGAAGGAATAGAATTACTTGCTCGGTTTGCAATGAAAGTTATGTGGAAATGATCTGTATGGTAAATGCTTAAAAAGTACTATAAACTAAATCATAGATTCATAAAAAAACATTATAAAATTTAAAACTGTTGCTACACTTTCACATATTAGTGAAATACCCTTACCATTACATGCATCACACTAGGATTTTTCAAAACCGCCAAAAATTTTAAATATAGACTCTAAACTAACTAACTATGACAACAATAGGAATGTTCTACATGCTTTTTGTTTAAAAAGTTCCCCCATACAGTAATTTCCTGTTTATTTGATCTGTGCAATGCCTTTCTCAGCAGTTTTCTCATACTACAAAGGGAGGATTGATTTGTAGCTATAGCAGCAGACTGCTACTTATCATACAGGAAGTAGGAAGTGACTGCAGGAAGTAAAGGGTCCATGGAATTCATGTATCGATCTAAACCAAAAAAAAAAAAAAAAACACACACCGGTAGAACTATGAAATTAAGTTTGGTAAAATCACTGAATGGATGCAACTGTCCAGGAGGGGACCATTTAAGAAAAAGCTTGATTACCTAATAACCAATTTAATTACCTTGCAGCTTAGGGTGCAATAACAAAAGCAAACTGGGATGAAGCTTTCCTAGGACCAAGGGGTGTTGGCTGCTCAGATAACTAAAGTGCTGCATTTTGGGAAACAGGGAAAAGTCCCCTTGCAGCCCCTCCATACATGGAAGAGCATTTTATGGAAGGTGCATGGGCTAGTGAAATAAGGGCTAGTGCAAATATCTATGCAATTGGTTTCTTGGGAAAAATAGAGAAAAAGTTTGCTTTAAAGAGGATCCCAGCTTAAACTTTCAGCCTTGCATAGTTTTACTGGGTCATATCATATAGGGTATGTAATGAAATTGAAAAGGTTTTAGCATTAAAGTTATTGTGGATGTAGAGGAGGAGTCAGGGAAGGCAAAAAAACTTGCAGATTAAACTTCAGCTGTCAAAACTTTCAGTGCTTAGACAAACACGGCTTTCACAACAGTGTATAATAATACAGCATCAGTATGAGAACATTACTAGACTTAATGCCAAAGTACAAAGAGCAAAACAGCAACCAATAAAAACATCAGTTTTAATAAGTTCTCCAGGTCTAGGATGTAAAATACTGTTTGTTTGCCAGGAATTGTTTTAAGACTGGTGCTCGTTGTACTGTTACTAAATTGGGTACAGACAAATCCCAGAAACCATCATATCTAAATATTTATGACCTTTTTTGAGACTTTTCTATAAATGTCAATGGAAACACACTTTTCTTGCCTTCTCAGGAGGGCCTGCTGATTTCTAGATCTTTTGAAGTGCTTAATGATTGGTTAAATATATTTATGTATACACATACATTGTGTGTATGTATGTGTATATATATATATATATATATATATATATATATATATATATTGCATTTACCAGTTCCTCATGCCAGGAAATGCTGCCGTTTGAAGCGTCTCCCTGTGCAGATGCCAGAAGTTCACTGCCACCAACTGTCAAATGTGTAGAAGCTGGCAGGGTTCCAGCTGTGGGTAGCCGTGCAAAGTTATGCATTGAAAAGGCAGGTATGAACCTGCCCTAAATGGTTAATGAAGACCACCGTTTTCTGTTGTAAAGTACAATTACTGAAAACACAAAAAAACCTTTTACACATAACTGAAAAAATGATGATGATAGATCAGAAGCTCTTAAATGACATTTGATTTCTGTAATAAGATAAATCTTACATCCATGGTTAAAGGTTTGCTTTATGCCCAATACATTGTACCTTGTGCAGAAAAGTGAACTGAGCCTTTCAAATCTGCCTCTTCTGAAGGAATACAGATCATACACCCTGGTGCAAAGATGAAACATAGTACAGTAGCAATGAAATCTGTGAACATGCTTTAAACCATTTTAAAAACAAAAGAGATGCCATTACCAAGTCCAATATAACATGAATGTTTTCTTGTGCAAGTACCTTAGGTCTTCCAAATGTTATAGGTGGCATGCAAAGTTAAACAAAGACTAAATGTGCAAGGCCTGCATATACTGCACAACACTGCATAGGGAAATGCACAAAATAAATTGCCCTGGAAGATAAGATGTGCATTCCTGAATAGGAACACAGGATTGGTTTGGAAAAGACGAATCATGTCTTTAATTTTATAAGGTCTTGTGGGCACTGTTAATTGCACCAGCATCGCTTGTATGTAATGTAATTGAACTAAAAGTGAAAATACAAAAGTAACCAAAACTCAGAGACTTAGAAGTACACCCCCACATTCCTCCGCCACCACACTGGGTGATAGAAAGCAGAGCAGAGTCCAGTTTCCACAAAACACCATACTAATGCTACATTGATAAGTGTAGGGGTAGCAATATTTAAGATGTAAGCTGTGGATTTAAAAAAAAAAAAAAAAAAAAAAAAAAAAAAACAACAACTTTATGGGTCCTAGACATTTATTAACTTCTAGATCCAACACCTGGAAGAGGAGTGAATGAAAATGGTGTCTGGGTTTAGAGCTGTGGATTTAAAAAAAAAAAAAAAAAAAAAAAAAAAACTATCAGGGCATCAGGGTGTTAACTATACACAGCATATCTGATCGAATACTCTCATATTTAGGCTTTTATTTACTATATTCACACTAATTTAGATTCATCAAATATTAAAGCAACTCCACTGTGACTATAAAGTTACTCAAGCAAGATATATCTGTAAAAAGAACAGTATAAACACTTACATTTCCTGCCACCCACATGGGCAAACTCTGCCCCATTCTGAAAACTTGATGACAGGGTTTGGAACTTGTGGATCCTCCACGGCTCTCACTGGTTTATCGACGGACTGCTACTGTCACAACGGTCTTATGTAATGATATGGAGGTCAGCAGGACAAATTAGAGAGAGCTGTAAGGGACTTGGGAGGTCAAGTAAGTCCAACGGATTAAGGGAAACCAATTTTTAGGAATGATGGGGATGAAGGTCAACAATGAAATGGCAGTTAAAGCAAGTATGTTAAATGTTCTTTTAAAAAAGGTATATCCCAGTAAGTAATCTTACAGTAGCAACAGATTCAATTTAAGAAAAAAAAAACACCAAAACAATATGCTATGCAATCAGTTCTCCACATTATTAAATCCCAGTTGACTTCTAGTAACAACAACAAACATCTACATCTTAAAGGTAAAATAAAGAGTATTTTTTGGATTGTACACTTTTTATTTACAGTGGTGTTTATCCTAAAATACACTTGTCAGTGACTGAATCTTTGTGAGGCTACCTGCCTAACCTGCTAATTCTCAGGCCTTCACCAATCCCCCACCATTCTTCTCCTGTAGCATTTTCAAAAACAGCCAGTGCTTCCAAGTTTAAGTGAGAATGTGGCCTCACTCTAGATGCAGTACTTGGGCCTAGTGGCCACTTGGTAGAGGGAGTGAAGCCATAAGTGCTGACACTAGACATACCGGTTACAGTTGTAGCAAAGGAATGAAATTCAGGGGGATCTGTGGAGATTTATGTACCATTGGTTTCTGGGTTGGGTGGCCTATATACAGATATTGTCACTTTGCTCCGATTTGTAAACATCAGTTTCACATTTAAAATCTTTTCCCAAGTCTGTGATTGTATTATTGTAAAAGCAGGGATCTACACCACCAGATACAGGGGATAACACTCAGTTGTCATGAAGTGGTCCTCAGCCACAAACAAATGCACATTTCAAGGTTCCTGTAGCCCCCACTAATTTTTCCTGCCAACATCAATGTTATCCTTGCTGACCATGAGGAGAATCAGAGAAGTTATCAGTGAGAGCCATGGAGCACCAAGGAGATAAACAGTAGTTGAAGTATCTGCATGGTGGCTTGAGAGGTTAGCACTCTGGCCTTTGCAACGCCAGGTCCCAAGATGGAATCTCAGCTAGCACACTATTTGCATGCAGATAGTGTCCTTGCCGTTTGTGCGAGTTTCCTCCGGGAACTCTGGTTTCCTCCCAGATTACAAAAAAACAAAAAACAAAACATGTAGTTAGGTTATTCGGCTTCACCCCAAAAACTGACAGACTGTAATAATGACGTATAGCTTTGATAAGGATATTAGATTGTGAGCCCCTTTGAGGGACAGCTAGTGACATGACTATGGACTTAGTAAAGTGCCATGTAATACGTTGGCGCTATATAAATACTGTGTATTAATAATAATCTGCTTCACAGAAGACCGTAATGGAGCACCAATCAGCACGTAGGTACCAGGAAAAGTAAATATTTTGTTTCTTTTCAACAGACGTGTCCTTGGTTTATACGTTCCACTTAGATGACAGGGTAACTTTAATATAAAGAGGAAGGCTATCACTGTCAGTTTTTTACTGCCATCAAAGCATTTAACTGTGCCATCTTTTAATAATCAGAATAGACCTGAGCCCAATTCTAAATATACAACTGGTCAAATATGTTGGGATGAGTATGGAGACCATCAGAGAACAATGGCAGCCTTCCAGGTCATGTGTCAAAGTGGAGTTGAGCATTACCATTATTCTCAAAGACAGTTTAGGATATATTTTTTGGGGTTTACATTCAGTGATTTTTATTGTGCTATAAAAGTAGGGTGTGTCTGTTTCTAGTGAATACCGGGTAGGATGATATTGTCCAGTGTAATGACTCACAACTCTTAAACAATAGTGTAATAAAAGCCAGGAAACCTGCATTTTCAAGAAGAGGCCAATGCTGGCAGCTTCTATGCTTTTCTTATAAGTAGTTTACTTTAACACATGTTGTACTACGAGGTTTACTTTGTGCTTAGTCCAGGACAGTGTTGTTGGGCATTTTATATAAAAGGGCACTTATCCACTAATTTCTTTTGAACTAAAGCACCTTTTTCCCCAATAGGCGAGTGAAGACTTGAAAGAGAAACATAGCTGCATGCGTGGTGACCTTACCCCCTTGGCTGAAAAAAAATGTACAAATATTTTATAAATGTATGATTAGTTAACAGTCTATCTACACTATAAGCTTCAATTTGTGAAACAAAACAGACTACAGTGACAGCAAATGTTACATCTTTGCCTCCCTCCCTTAATTACACTGCAGTTTGTGTTGGTATGCAAGACCGAAAGAAAAGAGCCCATTTATTTTCTAGCTTCCATCACACAGCCGGCCCTGACTGTGCCAGCAGGCAGCTGAATTCAGAGGATTCCCAGTAAATGATTACAACTAGCCATGCCAGCTCTTACAAAGACAGCTTTGAGTTCAGTGAGTAACTGTGGCCCAGCTCATATTTTCCAGCCTTACTCCAAAAGGACTTCTCGACAAAATTAAAGGGCAAACCCCTTTATTTACATAAACTCCTTTCTGTACAAGACTGTACAGTTAATGGCTTCTTCTGCGCTTATACTGGCTAACATAAATAGTTACAAAATGAATGCTCAAAGGAGAGCCTCCTTTCACTTATATCATTATATAAAAAAGATGAACTTTAAAAATTTCACAACCTAACACCTAGTTTTGTGCGGTTGTTAGCAAACAGAGCCACAAAAGCTGGCTTTTTGTTAAAAGAACAAATTTAAAATGTTGAAACAGGCAACAGTTGTACTGCCCCATTATAGATTTTTAAAGAGGACCTTTCACCATTTTTGTAATACTGCCCCATCCAAATTTGTACTCTAAATTTTATTTATTTAGTTTGAAAATACTTTTTCCCCCAGATGCCTCCACAAGGGTGATTTCAACACATGGGCCACGTGACAGAAAAAAATCACGAATATGATCACTATACCCCACGCGTGCACACCGAGTGCTCAAGTAAGCAGTGATTTTCCTAGGAAGGAAGTGCCAGACACATACATTGTATACGATTGCAGACACATCCAGCCCAGGAATAGGAAGTAAATAAGAACAGGCAAAAACTTCAGTAAAATGCAAGCATACATTTCACATTTTTTTTTTTTTCAATGAGTAACTTACAAAACATCTTTTAAAATAAATACAAAAAGGAATGAAAATAAAAATCTTGATCTTTATTTTTTTTTCTGACAACCTGCACTAATCTAGTAACATGTCACCACTTGTACTAATTGTCGGTGTTTGCCACCCATCTTTTCCACATACACAGGGTGTTTCAGTGGATGGAATGCTGTGAAAATGACAGGAAAGGAGAAAGCCATGGATGCATTCTAGTTGTGTGTCTGCAGTTGGTGGCAGAGACAAGCTGTGCTCACACTATGACAAGTCCAGATGGCTGAAATGCTGTCACTGAGAAGGCCATAACTCTACATTTCAAGGGTTCCCATGGCAACAGGGATAACAGGGCAATACTTACATCTCTAATCTGTGCAGTACTCAGTACTGCTGTAAAGAGACTGGGGATTGCTTTGTTTTGTGTGGGGTTATTAAGACAGTAGCACAAAAAATAAAATATTACATTAATCATAATAAAAAGAACAGTCCCCATAAAGTGATTGATCATACTGTAACAAAACACACTGGCAATAAAATATTAAAAATATAAAACATTAAAATAAACAAAACGAAAATGATATGGTCTACCTAGGACCTCAATTCCAAACATTTTTATCATGATACAAGATGGGTTCCCCTTGGCATTGGGGATGCACTGTTTCCATTAAGTACTATTACCAGGAAGTATGGGGTATAAGGGATACACAAAAGGAATATAGACTTAGTCCTATCATACAGGGCAAAGGGATAAGGAAAGACTAGGGAAGGCAGAGGGTAATACCGTGTTTCCCTGAAAATAAGACACGGTCTTACATTTTTTTTGGCTCCCAAAAACACACTAGGTCTTATTTTCAGGGGATGTCTTATTTTTCCATGAAGAAGACTACAGTACACATTTATTGTTGAAAGTCACTCATGATTACTCATGTTCCATTGATTGTCCCCTTCTGTTCACTCATGTGCCGTTCAAATTCCCCTTCTGATCACTCTATGCCATTGATTGTCCCCTTCTGATCACTCTATGCCATTGACTGTCCCCTTCTGATCACTATGAAATGACTGTCCCCTTCTGATCACTATGAAATGAATGTCCCCTTCTGATCACTATGAAATGAGTGTCCCCTTCTGATCACTATGAAATGAATGTCCCCTTCTGATCACTATGAAATGATTGTCCCCTTCTGATCACTATGAAATGATTGTCCCCTTCTGATCACTATAAAAATGATTGTCCCCTTCTGATCACTCTATTCCATTGACTCCATTGTCCCCTTCTGACTTTCTGATTTTCGGGGTAGGTCTTATATTAGGGTAGGTTTACAAAATAGTGCTAGGTCTTACATTCGGGGTAGGTCTTACTTTCGGGGAAACACGGTATGTATATATTGAGGTGGTCGGGCCAGTAGGGTGTAGGGAAGGGAGAAGGATGAAAGAAGGCAACAGTGCAGAACTTGCTGGCAGTTACCTCATTGAGATACATACCAGATTTGATGAATCAATCAACTAAAAATTGCTAGTGAATAATCACAAGGAGTAGCAATTAAAACTTATCCAAACCAAAAATAAACAAAACGGATATTACAGTTTAATAAATGTGGCGACTACATTTTTATCAGGCTCTTGTAAATTAGCCTTTCCAGGCGAAACATATTTTTATGGTCTTGGCTACTCCTTAATCCTTTAGGCCAGGGATGCCCTCACTTTTTGGCTTGGAGCAACTTTTAAAATGACTATGTCAAAATGATCTACCAACAATAAAAATGCTAAACATATATTTATACCGAGTATACTACACAGAAGTGACTGAAGCTAATGAGACATTAAATGGCAGAACATTGCACTACAAAACTATAGTGACAGGAAAGCTACAGTTTACCTGTCATAGGAGAATGACGTGCTGCACAAGAAAAAGAACTGCTAATCTGTACAAAGGTATCTCGCTAATTGAACCCTGAACCGAGCCTGAACTGACTTGGTCGCCCAGCACTGCTCACCTCAGACCACCCTCTCTGCCTCCCTCCCCACTCCCCACTGTTACACAAACCTTCTCAGGCACTGAAAGACATCCCCAGCACCCCTACAGACATGCAGCAGGGCTGCTGGTAAACAGCAGGGAGGGGTAAGGCAGGGCTCCGCGATCGACTCGCGTTGCCTTTGCGATCGAGCAGATTGCAATCAGCGTTTTGGGCACCCCTGCTTTAGGCTTTGTGCAGGTTGGCAGTGAGGTTGTAGTGCGATTACCATTTCTTAATGCCTAAAGCTACCACGTGGGCAGATGGTGGCTTTTAAAGAAAATTAAGGGTTCTTTTGAGATTATTCAAACATTCTAGAGAACTCTGCTGACTCTATATCAGGTAGAGGTAAGTAAACATCTAAATGGAGAAATAATAAGGGTTGCAGAGAGTACAGTCACTCTGCAATAAAGTCCAATAAAATAGGTTAGGGGCTGATAAATTAGATATTGCAAGACCAAGCTCAAAAACATCACCTTTTAATAAATTGTTGTCTCCGAGACAATTTACAAGGGGCTTTGTACTGCAACCACCCTCAGAATACTTGGCATTCTGCGTACCTAAAAATGTGGAAGCTACAGGTGCACAAACTGTGCTATGATATCAGAGCTGCAAGAATGAAAATAAATTATGAAAAACATCTGCATCTAAAATGATGCAGCTTGTGTTACTCTAATATGCAAGTGACAGACAAATGTCAATAGAACTATAGACATGATTGATATAGATTTTATCTTGAAATAAAGGTTTTAATTTCATACCTAGATGAGATACATCCTAAATAGGAAAAAACCTTGCAGAAGAGCAGTAAAACATGCTTTTCTTGTTACGGTGACAATGACAGATAGTGCCAACTCTAAATAATTATTTTTCTAACCAACTTTAGGTATTACTGCGGCATCATAACAGCTGCATTCAACTAAGAATCCAATGTAGCCATTCTGTTCCCAGCTGACAAACTGTGTTTTATATACCCAGTCTATCAGCAAAGGAGAACACAATGTGCATATTTCTCTGTCACCAATAGGGTGTTTATGATCAATGATCAATGGATTTTACCCCAAAGATTACACCTACAAAGTGCCTTTCTGCAGATCCTCATAAGGCTGGATCTACACGGATGTTTTTAAAAACGCATGTAAACGTTCCTACTGCTTTATAAATGCATTTATGCACTTTTATTAGCATTTTAAAGCTTGCCTTTAAAATGCTGAAAAAACGTCTAAACTGCATTTACCTGTGTTTTCCAGCGCTAACCCTGCATTTTAAATTTTAAAACATTGCAAGCAACGTTATAAATAATGCTCATAAACGTGCCTCAAGGAAACGTCCTGGTGTAGATTAGCCCAATGGAATGCATGGGGATTTCAAACATGGGCTTTTAAAGCCTCAGGTTAAACGCTGGGGAAAACGATCAAGCCTAAATGGTTCTTCACTTGTCAAATGTCTGTTAATTATATTAGCAACAATTTTCCAACCATTATGTTATAAAAATGCAAATTTTTAAGATGTTTAATTAAGGTGGCTCTGCCCAGCTACAACTGAGTTTAAAAGTCTTCCATTCTGAATCTAAGGAAGATCTACTTCACTTATAGCCCCCCAAAAAGCAAATGACCTAAAATAAATTGAAAAACAAGGTTTTTCTATAAAAAAATTCCCAAAAGATTCTCCTTCAGAAGGCAATTGAGAGTAACTTCAATTGTGTCTACAATGTTTTAGGCTGTACATCACAAAATGTACATTCTACTCCATACCTTAGCTGAACAGACATGTTAGAAAGCATTTTAATATCTGAACATAATTTGAGCTATATTGTGAAACACTAGAGTTCCTTTCAGGGGTTGCTAAGGGTTACTTAAGCAATGAGCAGTTTGTGTCTTTGTCCACTTAAGTGACACTAATGACCTTTTAGTCTATCTGTAATCGTTTACTTAGCCATTAATGTAAGAGGCATTCTTCCCACAGTAATTATAGTAGCTAGCTAGTCTATACAATGTCCTAAACATTATTTATGGGTACTTGCATTTACCTGCATCCACCCTAAACAGTATTCACAAGGCACCACTGGCTGCAAAGTTTTACCCTGCATTCTACAGACATGAAACTAAAAAAATTTTATTATTAACTATCGGTGAGGCACAAAAGTTTAAAACTAGACATTCACATTTAGGCAACAGAGGCAAAGCTTTCATTTTGCGGCCCCTTACTAGGAACAGACCTTTTTTATACGTCAATTTAGACATTTACAACAATTCTATGCCAGGTAAGGACCAGGAAAACAACAGTAACAAAAAGATGTTAACTAGGCTAAAAAAAAAAGTTGTATTTCTACAGGATACAACAAAATCGCACTATGCTCCTCACAAAACAGTGATCCACTTGGCATCATTACTTCTGTGAGAAGCCTGCCTAAAAAAAATCCACAGTGAATCTTTCCTGCTTCCATTCACAACCTAAACACGAAAAGTCTCAAACAGCACCTACGAGGGGGTGCTGAGAAGTTCCTGGCTTTGCCCCCTTTCCAGATGAAATAGAAAAATTAGTGTGGGGGCATATGACAGCCTTATATCTTAGTATGTAACTGTGCAAATATCAGGTCTTTAAGATTCTTAAAACTTTTTCTTCTTTTAGTGAGAAGCTGTGATAGCAGAGGCACAAGCAAGTTGGAGTTGGAGTTTCGGGCCGTCATAAAGTTTATGTTTCTCCAGGGAAGGTCAGCAAAGGAAAATCACACTGAGATGTCACAAACACTGGGGGAGAAGAGTCCTTTCTACAGCACTGTCAAAACCTGGATATCTCCTTTCAAGACTGGGCATTTCACTGTTGAAGATGAGCCCCGCAGTGGGCATCCCCCAACCTCAACTGACCCGGCAACCTGTGATGCTGTCCATGAACTGATATTGAGGACCGGTGAATATCGGCAAAAAAGATAGCCCAGATACTTGACATCTCACGGGAGTGTGTTGGGTTTGTAATCGCCACAGCGGGTCCCCGCGGTTGAAGAAGTTCCAAAGCAAGAAATCGCCCAAAAAAGTCATGGCACCTGATTTCTGGGACAAAGATGGTATTCTGTTGGTGGACTATCTACCTCAGGGCTGTAGTATCACCGGACAGTATTATGCTAACCTCCTGGACCAGCTGAAGGAGGCAATTAAAATGAAACAATGTGGAAAGATGACCAAAGGGATACTTTTTTTGCAAGACAATGCACCAGCGCACACGTCCAATGTTGTGGCTGCCAAATTGAACACCCTGGGTTTCCAATGGGTCCACCATCCCCCACACTCACCTGACCTGGCCCCTTTGGACTATTACCTGTTCTCGAATTTGTAGAAACACCTGAAGGGGCAACGTTTTGAGGACATTTCTGACGTCAAAGATGCTGCTGAGAGCTGGTTTGCGGCCCAAACAAAGGACTTTTATTTGACTGGTCTAGAAAAGCTGCAACTACGCTGTACCAAGTGCATCAGTCTCAGGGGGAATATGTTGAATACATTTGTTATTTCATTACTCTGGCTCTCTTCTTCCTGAGCAAAGCTAGGAACTTCTCAGCACCACCTCATATTTTTTTGTTATGGATCTAATGACTGACATGACTCAACAGAACCGTGGGATTGTGTCACGTATACTTACTAAAAAAGGTTTACCAATACAAAAACATCCAAATTAACACTAACCCACTAAAATAAATTTAGCAAATATCTATGAAACTTACCATCTGAATAGGCTTCTTTCTAAGATCTCTCTCTGTCACCAACTTTTCACGGTCAGTAACATACAGCCCACGTTGTGCCAAGGCTTGGATGACTGCATCGTGGCCCAGAAGAGGCTTGGCAGTGTCACTCTTAAGAATAAGGCTACCAGCGCGACAGTACAGGTCTGCGGAAAGTAAAAGGTTCACTACTGGAGGCTTCATATGCTCTTGGTCATACTGATCTGTGTAGAAAGGTTCCTGAAGCTCTTTTGGGACGTTTTCTGCAAAACAGCAAAAGGTACACATTACGGTAAAAGATTTTGTTTAATTTACCAAAAAAAGTTAAATCAGAATGCTCAAAAAACCCATCATGTCTGCCATGTGTTAAATAGATATAGTTATTATAAGCTTTCTTAGTTTTTATATTATAGAGTACAGTATTAGCAAGGAACATGAACGACAAAGACACTCCACAGAGAGAGAAACAAAACCGGAAATATTTTGCAGAATAGAAGCCATCATGATGCTAGTAGCTGCAACCTAAATGCATAAAAGGCATCCTAATGTGTTTGTAATTTACTAATTGATGCCAGTAATCGAGTATAGAAAAAGAAACAACTTGATTCACATGGTACCATCATCCACTAAAGGTAGTATTGGAAGTAAGGCCTAAAATTGGTCCAGAATATACACAACAAAGAATTTACACAAGCCAGAAGATATAGACATTGTGAAGAAATAAAGCTTAAAATATCACAACGGTCTTTAGGTCTACACATATT
This sequence comes from Pyxicephalus adspersus, assembly GCF_032062135.1. NCBI lineage: Eukaryota > Metazoa > Chordata > Amphibia > Anura > Pyxicephalidae > Pyxicephalus > Pyxicephalus adspersus. The sequence continues at coordinate 37,922,372 of NC_092865.1, read as the reverse complement.
CTGATCTCACACGGTGCAGGCGTGAGTTCGGGCAACGTAGCCTGCTGTAAATAGGAGGGGAGAAGAGGGCCGATGAGAAGACAGAAGGGGACAGAGGGGGAGGGGCTTCACTCTTAAAAAAAAAAAAAAAAAGTTTTACTTTACATAATAGGGTTGTCTACCCTTTTATGTAAAGTAAAAATATTGATGATAGGTCCACTTTATTATATTGGTAATGCATACTTTAAGGCAATGGTATAGCCATGACCGCCTAACTCAGCCCTTTAATGTAACAACTATCTACAACAAAAAACAGCTGAAAACATATAGTTTTCACTTTAAAACTGGCTTAGAGTTAACATAAATATGCCAGTTTAACATGTAATATAGGATATATACCATAAAAGTGAAAGGTCCATAACTCCAAAACCAACAAATTAGGAAACCTCAGAGCACCTCACGTGTTACTTGAGGCTTATTATCCTTCATGCTATTAAGTGATGATTTTCCTTTAAAAAGGAATTAATTGAAGCAAATTAATAAATAATTGACTAGATTTTCAGGATGACGCCTGAAAATCCGGATAACTTTTCTTTTTAAATAGGAAGAAATAAGTCCTATTCACAAAAATGGGTAGTTTAAAAATTCCCAGTAATTACACATATCTGTCAAAGGAGATTTAAATAAAGCTGTGAAGAATTACACAGCTCCTGGCTGTCAGACTCTTTCAGAATTAAAAGAATTTCAGCATATATATCTGCTCCTCATATTCCTGAACTGCTTTTGGCAAAAAAAAAAAAAAAAAAAAAAAAAAACTTATGGAGGGCATGCCAATGCAAGCCTTTTGTAGCCTGTGGGTCAAGGCCTAAACCTGGACTGGAAGACTAAAAAGTACACACACAAAAAAAAAAAAAAACTAGTAAAGAGTAATTCAAACTGAAGATACTATTAACAAAATGCAAAAGCAGAGGGGACCTAAAAATTCACTTCATGCCCCAGTTCCCCTTTCAGGGTATGCTTAGCTTTACCTATTTAGGTGTTCTTGCCAGTCCAGTGACATTTAATTTTTATTAAATGTGTTTTTATTCTGTGGTGGTAGGGGTGAGCTTTTGTTTGGACTAAAAGCATACATTAAAAACTGAAACAAGCAGCTTGTTTATTGAAGAATAGACAGGCAATGTCCCTACTGCAATAAAACCTACTTACCTACCTGTTTGCCATCTTTTCTGAAGTATACATTGAGCTGTGCATGAAATAACCTTAGCGCACATGTGCAGGAGTTTGTCGCAGTCTGAATGAACTCCCACACCTATGCTTACGAGTTATGTTATCCCAGTCTGGTCAACCAAGATGGCCAAAGAACCAACATCCAGAAGAGAAGAAGAATAGGGCTGCTCCCACAATGGAATGGGGACAGGTGAATATAATTAAAAAATTACAAACAGGCAGGTATGTTTAGACATACTGCAATAAAGGACCTGTCTGTTTGCAATTTTTTATAATTTTAGCTATAGTTCCATACAAAGACAAAATTGTGAACAGCAAGTTTATTGCAGAAGGAACTGGCCCACCATTTTTACTGGGTTGTCTTCCCGATTTGGGTCTTCCCCCACCTTGACTGGCCAGGCTGGAATGACATTACTCCTGAGCATATGTGTGGGAGTACATTCAAGACTGCATTACTGTACAATGCTACTTCTTTTACTGTACAATAACAGTCTGATGTGTGTCCAGGATGACAAGGTCTTAAAGAAAGAGGGTTAAAAGATGCTGGGCATCTAGTGTCAGAAATAAAAGTACAGCAGGATAAAATCACGAAGATGCTACTGAAAATTGCAGCAAAAACCTATTTTTATCTTTATTGTTTTTTTTAATGGGCTATTTTCTTTTTATCATTTTGAGATGAGCGTTCTACTTTAAATAATTCAAGTAAATATGACTAATCCATAAAATCAAATATGTTTCCATAAACCATTCTTTTACCATGAGCTTTAGAGCCAGAGTAGAAATGTCAATACTGTGTCACTGTCCTATATCTGTCTGTCATTTGCAACCCCTATGTAATGGACAGTACTGCATAATATGCTGGTGCTAAATAAATCCTGTTTATTAATAATAATATTCTCTCCAAGCTGGCATTCAACTTTGAGCCCTTCGGACCTGTGTCAACAGACTGTGAGCTTGTGTCATGGTGGCAGTTTAATTAAAAAAAAATTAGGTTTTATATTTCTATAAAACTTGTATAAGAATGCAAAATGAGCCTATATAAAGGCCTCCTAGTGCTTATCCTGTGACACTTGGACCCCTGCAATGGAGGAAGTATCGTTTTGTTAAGATGCAATAGAAGCGATCTCTACAAGCCTCATGTACCATGTCCCCAGCCTCTCATTATCGTCTGAAGAATGTATCCAACCATACATGTAGAATGCCCCATCTCATACCACTTTTCCTTTAGCATGCCTGCTTTTTATGCTGTCAGGGGCGATAGTTAAGGTTCTTCATACCTTTAAATTTGACAACCACTGCATTACTTTATTATAGAAATATGTATAGAAATCTTGTCCATGTGTTTCAGAGAGTTGAAAAGGAGGGAATAATATCTTTTTAGGCTTACTGAAGAGGAAAGAATAGAATAGTTATTATCCAGAAATGGACAGACTTGGCAAAATGTGTTGACAGTTGTACACAGGCCCAGGCATCTGGTAGTGGACACCCCGCTACCATTTGCACCATCCACAGAATAAACCATAATAAATTCAACTGATTTACCAAGGAATACTGGGACGATCAATGACTGGTCTGTTTGTTGCCATGGCAACCCCACTTTAGCAAATCAAAAGCTTCATGATGGTACTACATCCCAGACGGATAAGTGAAGCACAGATTACAGATATCCAGATCACAGATCTGGAGAAATGTTTGCAGGCCTTATCATTATGTAATAAACCTAGATCAGTATGTGGATGTCTGCAGGGAAACATAAAATAATGGTCTGTCACATAATGTGGGAATACCTAACATCCAAAGAAAACCTATAGCCACCACCAGAAAAACCTTAGAGGAATCTTTAGAGAACTGTATAGCCACTGTTCTTTCACAAAATAAGTAAGCACATGGAATGTCAATTTCACTACTCCCTCTATAGCTCAAACACATACAGTCTTAAGATTCCACCCAGGGTTCTCCCCAGGCCCTTTTAGCTGGGCGCACCACCCGGCACTTTTCAGCACCCACCCGGCTGTTTTTGGGTGGTTACTAAAGAGTTTGGTCACAACACAGGGGCTGCCACCCACCTACAAATAGGCTTTAAAAAATTTCTGGGTTGAGCACTGCCGCCAATAGTGCCAACGGCAAAAATGAAGTAACCTATACCAGCTGGGTATTGGGGAGAAGGGGGGGGTTAGGTGCTTGTGCCTACATTTCTGCCTGGGGCTTCAAGAAGAGAACACATAATCAGATTCGTATGGGTGTTAGAAAGAATTTAGAAAAGAGAGAACCAGGCTAGCAAGTTCGAATAATTAATTTATGATTGCATTAGAACATTAGACATTTTTCATGTAAATAAACTAAATTGCAAACTGTCCATAAACAATATTTGTTTATTTTCAGTTTATTTTTCTGACTTCATGTGGAAGTTAGTAGATACCGTGTTTCCCCGAAAATAAGACACTGTCTTATATTATAAAAAAAACACCATATTCATGTAGAACAATGTACATTTGAGAGTTTTATATGGTGACCCAATTGTAAATTAAACTCTTCATTGATTCATTGCTACCGGTATTGGTTACTGAATTCAGCATTTCTCTTCTTGCACTGTTACTGTATTAAATCAGCCAGCTTGTCCTTACAAACCTAAAATCAGCACAAAATGTGGCTGGGGCAATGATTGCTCACATTTTTATTTATTTTTTTTTTTTTTTATACCGTAATTGTGCTGGTTAAAAAAAAAAAAAAAAAAAAAAACTTACCTTATCAGAAGACGCGAGCCGAGTTCCTGGCTTCTGACAGGCGAAGTGCATGTAATATCACTCCGCCTGTGACAGGAGCCGGAACTACAAGGCAAGCATCGGCTTGTGCGGCTCCGGAGTGTGTACGCCCGCTGTCTCCCGCTCGGTGAGTATTATTTCTTTTTCTACTAGGTCTTATTTTCGGGGTAGGTCTTATATTAGGGCAGGTTGGGGGAAAAGTGCTAGGTCTTATTTTCGGGGTAGGTCTTATTTTCGGGGAAACACGCTACATAGGACCTCATTTATTTAAGTGCTAAGTACACATTTTCTCATAAAGGGTCTGATTTATTAAAGCTCTTCAAGGCTGGAGAAGATACACTTTCATCAATTAACCTGGATGACTCAGCAAACCTGGAATGGTTTCTGGAATGATTTTCTATTTGTTAGAAAATGTTTTCAATCGTGGACCAGATCCATTTCAGGTTTGCGTGATCACCCAGGTTCACTGATGAAAGTATCTTCTCCAGCTTTGGAGAGCCTTAATCAATCAGACCCATAGTGTAGGTTGGTCACAAACTAAATTTGTATGGTTACAAATTACAGCTTGATTGTACAATTGAGTTAGTTATGGTTGAATTGTAATATGGCATTCCAGAGGGAGAACTATTTGACCAATGTGCCTACATATATTTTGATGAGATACAATCAGATAGCTATAAATGAATCATAATGTGTACCCTAAACATACAGAGCGCCAAAAACAAGAAGGATCAGAAAGACCAAATGAGCAACACCACAGGTTAATGACAGATGGAAACATAAGCAAAAATAAGAATAAGAATTTTTTTGTAAAAATACTGGTTACACATGCTATTGTAACCTCAAATTTGCAAGAATTATGTGTGTCATAATTATGTTTGTCATAAAAACAGTTATACCCAACACATAACTATGCTAAACACGGCATTACTTCTTCAATCTACTATAGTATTAAGTCATGTGACATTATGAAATCAAGAAACATGGATTGTATTGTGTTCTTTCCAGTGGTAAATGAATGATTTCACCAAAGGAATATTTCTCAAGCACAGTCAAAGGCAGTGAAATGGACAGTCATCAATTCCATTCAACAGGGTCACCAAGTTAGAATTTGCAAACACGTCAAACTCAAAAACCATGCTTGTATAAAGCTATATGGGTTTAGTTCAAAGTCTGCTTTCTAAATCCCCCTGCCCTTCAACATACTAAAAAAATCCGTAAATAAATATTTTCAGTTTTACTTGGGTACTTTGTGTGAATCAGGCAGTGACCTTAGTACTGCTTCCAGCCCTGATGCCACTCCTTGGGACACCAAGACCGGAAAACAAAGGCCTGGTGATGCTGGCCAACAAAATAGCGAAAGCAAAAATGTGTTCTCTTGCACACTCTGAGAAGCTCACTGTGTGCAGTTAAAATAGGAATAGGCAATTTTAGTTCTTGAAAGGAGCTTGCACAACACTAAAACGTAAATAAGTTATTTTACCTTTTCAGTATAGCACAAGAAAAAGGTACTCTTCCTGAAGAAACAAGGAAATGTAGATTTGACATTTTTTGTATGAAAAGTTAATTTGAAACTGAATCCCTGTTATATTCAAGCTGTATATAGTACAAAGGAATTTCCAATTTCACATCTGACCACATTGGTTATTCTGCTGCTGGTGACACCTTGTCAAAGTACAGCTCCACTTTATCCAGTGAATATCCCCCCTCACTAGCCAGAATGCTGCAGATTCTCAGCTGCTAGAAAGAGAGAAGTTATGGAGTGCAGCCAAAGGGCACAGATTCAAAACATGCATGTAGACAGTGAAGTCAGAACTCCTAACTTACACACCTGATCTATGAAAAATGTTTGTGAACTGCTTGCTCAACTGTTGGTATGAACAAGCTCTTAAACTGAAAAGCAGTTTGTTATAAAAATCCAATTGGAAATCATCTAACTTTTGTATTTTTTTACCGTACTTATTTATCAATTAACATTAGTTTTAGCCATTTGTGGACAACAGAACAACTCAACCTATTTTTTGGTGAAGAGGAGTGGGTGCTCTGTAATCTTGCGCTAGGGTGACAACACTGTTCTTCCATAGATACAGTATAATCAGAATACTTTGTAAACCTAAGTTAGAAAACTTAACTGGCAGTTGCTGCTGTCAAGATTCTAGATTTTTGCTGTAGATGATTACAAACATTCATTATGAGCAATGAAAATCTAGCATCTGTACTAAAGAAACCAGATTAACTTTTTTTGTTTTGTAATTTATATAATGAAAATGGCATCTGTAATTTGATGTTACTATAAACATCCACTTCATTTGGGAGACATTTATATGGAGAGAAATGTAAACATGAGTGCTGGCATAAAAAATGGTGACATTAACTAAAAAGTCTTTTTTATGAGCACTGAGTTTTAAACTGTGAACAACTTAATTTAGTGAGACACAGGGAAGCAAGGTATAACACTCACCAGTCGTAAGTAACAGAACTGTGGAAAGAAGCACAAACAATTGTACATTCAGTAACAAAGTACTCCAGTGTTTCTGGAATTTTTTGTTGTGGTTAAGGGGAATATTGTTTCTTTTTATCTAGCTAGTTTGACAGTAGTATGTCATATTCCAGCATGAAGTTACATTGGCGACCCTGTCTATCTCAATGGAAATCAAAAGAACATAAATCTCCCTAAACTTAAATCAATAAGCTGGTTGGAAAGTTTATGTTTACATTGACAGTAACATTATACAGCCAAAGAGGTTTTGTCCACTGCTCTGGGAGACTGACAAACTGGTTACTGGGACAAGTACAAGCTACCTTAGAATTATAGGATAATTTTTCTATTGTTGTACAATAGCAGATGATCAAAAAATAAATAAAGGCAGTAAAAAGGAAGCCTGTGGACCCTTACAGAAAGTGACACTGAGTCTCCTGAAAATGAACCTCTTCCTGTTAAAGAGCATTTAAAATTACAGCTATACTTAAAATTCCTGCTTCACAATGGCCTCTGCAGGTATTCAAAAGTTCATGATGTGTAAATGTAGCATGCTGCAAGCAAAGGTCAGGAGCACTATCTAGAAATGTTGACTAGATGCTGCAAAGCACAGGCATTTTGGTGACACAAGATGCTGTAAATGGGCTATGTTTAGCTAACTTGTGGCGCTTTGGTAAAAGTAAAATTACAGTGTGGCATGCAATACAAATAAAATCCTCTCTCCTAACTCATTGCTTAGTTACCCTATCTCCCTTTGTTACCAAATAATGGCATAAAACGCCCAAAAAACGATTTCCCCTATTTTACAGTAAAATAGTTTTGGAAGCAGCCAAAGGTAATATTGCTGTTTTGGGCATCATTTTACTTTATACTGTTTGCGGATTGTTTACAGAACAATTAGAGGCTTATCTTAACCCTTCCACATACCAAAAAAAGGTACAATTTTGACTACTGTTTTGTTTAACCTTAAGCATGATTGACAGGAACAAGAACTGTCATGAGATAAGTATAGAGGTCATCACTGTTGGTGAATAGAACTTTGCCAAAAAGACCACCATTCAACATACATGCAGGCTATACCAAAAAAACACACTATACAAAAACACTCAAAAAAATTAAATGCATGGAAACAAATACCACTTTACAAGCATACATATGTGGGAATTACTTCCATCTGGGAACATGTGACAACTAATCTGCCCACAATAAGGAGAATGAGTGCAACAATAGAGTTTGGCAAGTGGTATTGCAATACATAAACTGTATTTGACCATATCAGATGCATGGGCAAGAGGCCCTTCAACTACAATGCTTTTCCTCAATACAGGTCAAAGAGTGTGTCACTGCCTGAAGCATGTCAATTAATACACAATGTTGCATCAAAGTGGAAGTATATTTATCCACAGACCCAGTCAACCAAAAGGCTACAAAACTTTTAAACAACAAATTCAAGGGGTAGGATTCTGACTGTCCTCCAACTTTGCTAACTGATTTTAGCTGCTAACTGATTTTAGCTGCTTGCTTGTTCTAAGTCAGTAGCCCAAAGTACACAGGCCAGGACTATAGAAATTTAGGAAATCAGAAGATTATTTACACTCCCCGAACATTATATATTTTCTGCAAACAGAGACCCTGTTGAATCAAATGTTGGCTGATGCAATTTTCTTATCACATGATATTTGTGTGTTAGTTTAGCAAGCCCAAGTTTTCTATCAGCTTCTACCTGACCACCGCTGACCTTTATATCTTAAAGGAAAGAATGAAATGAAAAACTGCTGTATTCCCATTCTGACAACCCCCACTGGCATCTTGGGTGCCCAGGTAAGCCTGGGACATGGTGGTGGCATCTTCTTAGGATTATGGATGTATACATTATGCTAAGTTTTTATTAGTTTAGACATTATATTCAAGGGAACATTGAATCTAACACAAAATAAAAAGAAACAATTCCATTCAAGTGCCTGAAAACTCTGCAACTTTATGACAACAGCGAAAAAGTGTTAAGGCCATGTTACCACTTGTAGCAATACATAGAGCAGACAATTATTTTTATTATTATTAAAAAGGACTTATATAGTGCCAACATATTACCAAGCGCTGTAAATTAAATAGGGGTTGCAAATGACAGTCAGATACAGACAGTGACACAGGAGGTGACGACACAGTCCAGAAGAGCTTTCAATAAAGTTAAGGTCTGAAACATTGAAGAAACTAAGCATCCAAGGCTCTCAAGATATACACAAACCTGTTTGGGGGAACTCAACCAGGAAAGCTAGTAGTGAATTCCACAATAAACTCTCACTGTACAAAGAACAGACTGGATTAGATTACATAAACATTCCTGCATTTGTTTATCTTCTAACTGAGGGCATTACAAGAACCACCAAACCACAAGTATTGTATTTTATGCCAAGACATTTAAAGAATACCTAATAAGAAATGGCAATACATGTGGAATGCATGCATGTGTGGAATACAGGGATAAAAAGTGACTTGACTGGCTCTCAAAATTGCTTTTGAAGAAATGTTATGCAGAGACAGCAACCAATGACATTAAAACACTTACATGAAGAACAACACAGAACAGTACATTGCAGCCTTCCTGATAGTTGCCTAACTTCTAGCTGCAGTAAGCATGCAGAATATGAAATAAAAGTCAGAATTCCTTATGTCTAAACTTGTTACTAGGACAGTGAGTCAACCTCAAAGCATTAAAATGGCAGCCTGGGAACTAGCAACACCAAAAGGAGTTTAGCAAAATTATCCTGTATATTTCTTGTCATAGATTAAATAGTAACTGTTTAACATGAAACAGTCAAAACCTTTAGAAAAACATTACCCTGTAAAAACATTAGGAATTCTTACCTGTATGCCATGCCATGCCATCCAGTGATGCCAGTGTTTGCAGCCTTGTGGAGCTATATGGCCACTGCTAAATATTACATATTAAAAAAGCGACAAAAGGGCCGGTGGGTGGAAGCACAGTGTGCAGTGAGGGATACAGCATCTGATACTCATAAATGTTGAATACCCATTAGGCCATTGCTCTACAAGAGTAAATTTAGACTTGCTGCTCTCAAGACAAATATTTATTCATTCATTAAGGATAGCAGGAATCAAACTTTTAAATCGTAAAACATAGAACAGTAACTCATTGTAACTAATCAGAACGCCTATTTAGGAGACCTGGCTTTAGCAAAACTAAAATTATCCAATCGCCTTGGCCATCGTTATTGTTTTTTGAATGTCCTTTTTGAACTAACACTTTAATGAACCAAAAAAATTAATACAATCACAAACATTTCCTACAAGGAAAAAACAAAACAAAAAACTTACCTGCCCCATAGGCCTTGGCAACCAACCAAGCCAAATTACTGGCCACCTTGGCCCTGTTGAAGTCATAGTGATCGAAAGGTTTGATGGCAGGGACGATAAAGGTTTTCTTAACCTGTGCATTTGCAGCAACATCTACCATGGTTGAATCTTGCAGGCCTTCACAATTTACATGTTTCACAATTTAAGCTGATCAGTTTAACATTTTACTACAAAATCCAAGAGCACCAACGCAAGTCATAAACCATTGCACATGCAGCAGTCCAGCAATTTCACCTTGTCCTTATCTCAACCTTTTAAATATTTTCTATAGCCAAACAATGTATACAGCAGAGAACCTGTGATGTTCAATCGATAACATATCAGATGCTTCCAATGTAGGTTATATTTATCAGAATTGCTTGCTTAATATTGGACTTGGTCAAAGCGTCTTAAGAAGAACAGCAGCCAGATGGCCATGTCATACCAATATTTTAGAGTCTAAGCCTCAACCCACATACACAATAAATAAAATAAAAAAGCATTTAAAAAATAGATGCTTTGTGTATGTTTTTACTGTACGAAAGGGACAGTGTACAGGAAAAATCCCTAGGATTTGACTTGATTCCAGATATCAGGTGATCATGTGAATTGCTTGTAGTGAAAACACAAATACTGTACATTAGATTGCTGCCATGCACCCCGCCTTCATGTGATCCTTGCTAGGTTAGTGATTGCTCTGATTTGTAATCACTGATCTCTACTGACAGAAGGACATATCCTGTGATAAACTGAAGACAAAGTCATTACCAACAAGCAACATCAAAACATATCAAGACAGAAGATGCTTAAAAATATCATGTGAATCCCATTTAGTATTTCGATCACCGATCCCAGCAGCAGATCGACCAAGTGATCCGATTTGTAGTGATTTCTCGATGCGTAAACCTAGCAGGTATCGGCTGCTGACTGATGCACAGATGATTCACCCGTCATGGGGGCTCTATTCACACATCTCATTCAAATAGCGCACATTGCAGGCTGCCAGCGCCCGGGATTCCTCCACATCCAAACACTTGCACGACTAACACGCCCGGGCACTTCTTAATGAGCGGGATTCAGTAATCCTGTTGTGTCTCCCCCTCAGATGATTGCAGAAATCCTGGAGAGGTCTGATCATGGGACATGTCTCCTTGTACAGGCCATGCCGACGCCGTATTTCAGAATCCGTTTAAACATATTAGCTCTCCCTTTCACCGCGTTTATTCCTATGTTCTTTCTCTGCCCTCTGCCCCCTCCACCCTTATCCCTGTCTCCCTCCCCGTTTCCTATTCTCTCCGCCCGCCGACGCTGCGGGTTTTCCTGCCGCACTGGAAAGAAGACAGCTGTCACTAAAGCGCATGCGCGGACTGCAAGAGGCGAAATGTGCGCCTGCGTAACTCGGCGTCACGGAGGTCTTACGGGACGCATGCGTTTTCCGTGAGACGGCGAACTGCAGCCTAGTGGTGTAGTGTTGGTTGTAAAGGAATATTTTGTTAAGTAGAGACTGTTTATACTTAACACGCCTCAAAGGTACCGTTTGTTTTTAAAAGGTACCACATACATCATCGAAATGACAAATTAAACATGTGCTCTGCTGGAAAACATTTATTGCTACAACTGCACGATAACATGCACACAACGTATTGTGTGATGGGATACGATAAAATAGAACCAAACTAAAAGTAAAAAAAATCAAGCAGTCTGGTTGTTTGTTGCAGGATGGACAGGCTATGTTCTATTTGTAGTAAAATAAACATACTTGCCTGTTTTGCAAATGTTTAACTAAACTTTCTCTGTCTTACCTTATTTCATTGATGGTGATGGTGGTATTTCTTAACAGGCTTTTTTGGGGTTGGGTATATTTGGTCTTTGTGATAGGCCAGAAAAAGGTGACTCCTTACGTAATACCTGTTACTTAAGAATACCTACTTTAAAATAAATTTGCTTTATTTGCAGAAGAAGCATATCCGGACCCTTCTACAATAAAGAATCTGCCTGCACGCTTTGCATGTGTGAGGCCTTGGCTTCCATATCAGGCATCTCCATGAAATCCTACTTTTAGTAAGGAAAAGCGCCTCTATTTGCATTTTCAGAACTTTTCAATGCGCCTACTGACCCTAAGTGCAAAATGTGATATTTCCTGCATTAGTATAGTGAAGGACAGTTGCACTGGAGCATGGGTAGTGGAAGGGATTGTAGATCAATGGGAGTGCAAGCTTTGCATCTGTGAGCATCACCGTTCAATCTGTGGCATCTCCAGTGATCTCTTTATAATCAGCCTTGCTATTTAGCTAATGTTAAGTCGTGTGAGAATGGGGATTCTTTGGATGGTAAGAATTGAGGACATATTCGAGGAAAGCCACAAGGTTGATTTTTAGTTTCAAAAATACTGATCACATAGTTAAGCTTGTTCCTGTTCTCAGCTGTTTTCCATTGGTGTGAAAAAAGTGCAGGGCGAGCTAAATCCGTTCCTTTTAATGATGGAGAGTCTGTTTGTTGAATTCTTGAAGCTATTGGACAAGCACAAATTAGTAGAAACCATGTTTTTCTGTCTCACAAATGTTTATGGTCTTCCAAGGAGAAAAAGAAGCCGTGATTTGGAAATCTCCATTGATTTCTTTAAAATTAGCCTAGTTGGTTAGCTTATATTCAGCCGTGTGGGCATCGTAAGAAACCGTCAAACTTCAGAAAGCCCCCAATGTTGTTGTGAAAAAAAAGTGCATGTAAACTTCAAGCTTTGCTACCATTTATCTCACCCCTATCTCACAATGAAAATGACCAAAACTAAAATTGTTCTTCTGGTTATCCACATGGAAAGGACTATCTTCACGCTTTGCTGTCCTGTGCAGCTTTGCTGTCTTTTATCTCACCCCATCTCACAATGGAAATGACCAAAACTCAAAAACTCTTCTGGGTAGCCAAATGAAAAAGAATATCTTCACATCAACCGTATCACTTTCTTGTCTGCTCCTCTTTTTACAATCTGCTTCAAACAAGCTTAGCAAGTTGTGGAGATGTAGCTCAGTGGTAGAGTGCACACTTTGCATGTGTGAGGTCCCGGGTTCAATCCCCAGCATCTCCATTGATTTCCTTAAAATTAGCCTAGTTGGTTAGCTTACATTGAGCCGTGTGGGCATCGTAAGAAACCATCAAACTTCAGAAAGCCCCTAAGGTTGTTGTGAAAAAAAAGTGCATGTAAACTTCAAGCTTTGCTGTCATTTATCTCACCTCTATCTCACAATGAAAATGACCAAAACTAAAATTGCTCTTCTGGTTATCCA
>NC_092865.1:37873963-37908849 GCF_032062135.1 Pyxicephalus adspersus | reverse complement strand
TATCTCACCCCATCTCACAATGGAAATGACCAAAACTCAAAAACTCTTCTGGGTAGCCAAATGAAAAAGAATATCTTCACATCAACCGTATCACTTTCTTGTCTGCACCTCTTTTTACAATCTGAAAAACCCACAGTATGTGTTTGGGGCTTGTTTAACCAGTGCCTTCAAAATATAAGAAAGCTCAGCCATGTGATTTGCAGGAAGGCTGACAAGCACAAATCAGGTGAGACTGGGTTTCTTCTGTCTAACAATCTTTTAAGGTCCTGGATTGTCAAAAAGATAAGGATGTCTTTTCATAAACTTTATCACTATGTTCACCTCTTCCTTCTGTCAGAAAAAGGAAGTTATGGTTTCTTACTCGGAGAAATGCATAGTACGTTTTTCATGGCGAGCTAAATCCGTTGCTTCTAATGATGAAGGGGCTGTTTGTTGAATTCTTGAAGCTATTGGACAAGCACAAATTAGTAGAAACCATGTTTTTCTGTCTCAGAAATGTTTATGGTCCTCCCAGAAGAAAAAGAATCCGTGATTGGGTTTGGTAAGTCAAGGCAGCCCTGAGTGCTAGTAGCTAGATATTATTGTGGAGGCCTGGTGCACGGTTCAATAATGCAACATTGTGTACAGATTTGTGGAAAAAAAAGTTTGAAAAACAGCCATCAAGTAGGGGGATATACCTCAGTGGTAGAGCGCATGCTTTGCGTGTGTGAGGTCTTGGGTTCAATTGCCATCATTTCCATGGCAACCTGTAACATGCAAACAGGTTTAATGGGAGCTATATCTTTTCAGAAAATGTTTTGATTCAAAAGCCGACAGAAGGCTTGATGATATAAGCAACAACCATCGGTCAAATCTTCATCTAAAAATGCAAAGAAAGTTTATCCGTCTATTCTAAGAAGGAGTTTTCCTGATATTAAATCAGACAATTTTGGAAACAGTTAACCAGCAGGCACAAATTCCAAACCATTGACTTATCCGGTGTTCCCAAGGTTGTAGGTCCTACTCAAGTAAATTGGGCCCTATAGTTGTTAACAAGTGAAAAGGGCCCAGAATACTGGTTGTTGAACATTAACAAATACAAACTTCCATACCCACCCTTAAGAACAATGGAATTGTAATAGGAAACTGTGGTGTGAATTTGAATTAAACTATTGAAACAATGGCCCAATGTAAGGAGGCTAGATGATAAAAGTAAGAACTGTGGGCGAAGCCTCTTTAAAGAATGCAGAATGTAAAGGAGAAGCTTATCCTTGTATATTGAGCATAAAAAGCCAAATTTTATCAAGACTGAGTAATTGGTTATTCATCATCGGTTATGAGACTTAGCCTGACTAAAAAAAGTCCTAATGGCATATTTTCAGCAGCGCTGTGGCACGTGCAGCATGTCGTGGGGATGTAGCTTAGTGGTAGAGCGCAGAAATTGCACGTGTGAGCCCTTGGCATCTCCATTGATTTCTTCAAAATTAGCTTAGTTGGTTAGCCTATGTTGAGCCGTATGAGCATTGTAAGAAACTGTCAAACTTCAGAAAGCCGTAAGGTTGTTGTGAAAAAATAGTGCGTGTAAACTTTATTGTTTGCTGTCATTTATCCCACCTCTAGCTCACAATGAAAATTTCCAAAACTAAAAAATACCATGTGGTTTTTCACATGGAAAAGAGTATTTTTACATCAACCATATCACTTTCTTGTCTGCTTAACGCATAGAACGTTTTTCGGGGTGAGCTAAATCTGCTGCTTTTAATGATGGAGGGTATGTTGGTTGAATTCTTGACGTTATCCGATAAGAACAAATTAGGAGAAACCGTGTTTTTTGGTATCACAAATGTTTATGGTCCTCCCAGTACAAAACAGAAGCTGTGTTTGGTTTTGGTAAGTCAAGGCCGCTCTGAGTACTGATGGCGGAATAATATTGTGGAAGCTTAGTGTGCGGTTCAATCATGTAACATTGTATACAATTTTGTCGAAAAAAGTCTGAACCCCCCCCCCCTGGTAGGAGGATGTAGCTCAGTGGTAGAATGCATGCTTTCCATGTGTGAGGCCCTGGGTTCAATCCCTGTCATTTTCATGAAATCCCACATTTACGAAGGAAAAGCTACTCTGTTTGCATTTTCAGAATATTTCAATGAGCCGACTGACGCAAAGTGCAAAATGTGATGTTTACTGCATTAGTTTAGCGAAGGACAGTCACACTGGGAAATTGGTAGCGGAAGGGGATATGGCTCAGTGGTATGGCTGGTAATATTGTGGAGGCCTGGGCACAGTTCAGTTCTGATTAATTTTGTTATATCTGTGGCAGTTTCACCATTCCCAGTCCAAAGGTGAACATCAGCACATTTGTAGAGCAAGCCTATTTCAAGGTTAAACTTGGTGATCAAGATAAGTCTTAGGCCCCTCATAAGGTGTGCAATCAGTGTGTCGAGGGTTTACAGATGTGGACACAGGGAACACGATAACATGCCATTTGCTATACCTTTAGTTTGGCGACAGCCCGGAGATCATTTTAGTGACTCTTACTTTAGTATAGTAAAAACTTCAGGACATAACAAGAACAATAAATGTAACAAAGTATCCTAGTCTACCATCGGCTAAATGCCTAGTGGCTCATTCAAAAGAAATCCCAGTGCCGGTTTTCGTTACAATACCCTCTCTTGAAGAACATGATTATGGTGATGAACTAGGTGACAACAATGAAGAACTTGAAATTGATGAGGACTCTGTAAAGGATTGGATCAGCAAGAGTTGAGTGATTTGGCACGTGATTTGGGACTATTGAAGAAGGCTTCAGAACTCCTAGCATAAAGACTACATGAGAAAAACTTACTTGAAAAAATAACAAAGGTATCGTACTTTCGAACCAGTGAAATTGCATTTCTGCAGTACTTTAGAACGGACGGTGGCTTTGTGTATTGCCATAACATACCTGGTTTAATGGAGGAATTGTGAATTCCAATCTATAACTAAACTGAATGGTGACTATTCATAGATAGCTCAAAGTGAAACTGAAAGTGTATCCTCCTTCACAATGGCAATTTATTTGGGTCAGTCCCCACTGGCCATTCAGTTTCCCTTTGTGAAGAATATGCACATAGAGTAATTGAGTTGTTGCAATAACACCAACACAATTGGGCCATCTGTGTTGACCTTAAAATGTTATGCGTCCTTCTTGATCAGCAAGGCAGATACACCAAGTATCCCTGTTATCTGTGCATGTGGGACAGCAGAGTTTGTGAGAGGCATTGGGTGGAAAGGAATTGGTCTCCAAGATCTGCCCTAAAACCAGGTGATTCAAACATTCTACATGAGCCACTTGATGATAGAAAGAACATTACATTCCCACCTCTGCACATGAAACTGGGTCTGATGAAGCAGTTCGTTAAAGCTTGCAAACTGAAGGAGACCATTTCAAGTACCTAATTTTGGCAATTCCTAGCCTGTCATTTGAAAAATAAAGGCCGGTGTGTTTGATGGTCTACAGATTCGGCAGCTCATCAAAGATCAACATTTCATCAGGGCAATGTCAGAAGTCGAAAAGCATGCTTGGTTATTATTCAAAGCCGTTGTCAAGGACTTTCTTGAAAACAAACAAGCAAATAATTACACATAAATTGTTTAGAAATTCTTGGAGAGCTACAAAAATGCTTGGTTGCAATATGAGCACCAAGGTGCATTTTTTTTGCATAGCCATCTTTCTAACTTCCTGGAAAACCTTGGTGCAGTCAGTGATGAGCAAGGTGAACGATTCCACCAAGATTTGAAAGTCATGGAAGGACGGTATTAGGGTAGATGGGATGTACATACTGTATGATGGCTGTCTATTGTTGGAGCATTCGGCGGGATTGTCCTAACACTGAACACTCCAAGAAAAGCTATAAGTGTAAACTTTTACCTTAACCGCTTACTTAATTAATTTTCAAATGTTTTACTGTAAAAAATGTCATAGAGTAACAAAAAAATCCTTTGTATGAACAAAAGTAGTTTAAATAAACAGTACATTCAAGTTATTTCAATATTTTTTCATTGTATGTAAAATTTGTATGTTTTTTGACAAAAATGGAGGGTACCCTTTGTCGTAAATGTCACACTTACCTGTTCCTCACTAAAGCACAGGTTTCTCTCCCCTGCACATACAGGGAGTTCTGATGCTGGGTGTGCCTCTTTATCAACTTTATCCAAGATTTATCAACTCCATCCATGCCACTGGCCAATCAGAAAATAGCCTCTTAACCAGCCCTGGCTATTTAGCTAGCTCTCAGACACCATTTTGTGTTTGTGCAACAAGTCTTACTAGTGCTGAGCTCCCCATTTCTGTGAACTAGGTCCTGTAAACCTGCTGCTTAATTTAGTGTTTACTGTGTCCAGCTCCTGTGTTAACCCTTTGTTAGGCAGTTGTTGGTTCCCAGCCAACTCTCCTGTGCTGTTCCTGTGTTCCTGTCCTGCCTGTGGATATCCCCGCATCACCTGAACCTCCTGCTGTTTCCAGTGTCTCCTGTGTTCTCTGTGACTGCAGTGGCCTCTGTGTCATTGCTGTCTGTGTCCTGGATCCCTGGCTATTGACCCTGGCGTGTGACCTGACCTCTCTTGCTTGCTGCCTGTCTCGACCCTGGCTTCCCTTGACTATCCTTCTGCTTAGTAATTTGGTACCATGCTTTGCCCACCTTCGTGTGCCCAAGGACCGCAACCTGGCAGGAACTAGCCGTGCAACATCCTCACCATCAGAGGCTCTGGAGAAAACCTGGTTACTGCTTAGACCTTCTCAGGGCTCACACCACCTCCGTGCAAGTCATAGTGCCCCCTAGTGGTCCTGTCACTTCGAGCATAACAGTAAAAACTGGATGTAATAGCAAAAAACTGTAAAAAAAATAGTAAAAAAAAAGTGTAAGATCTAACTAAAAAAAAAAGCCTTCCCCAGTGTTATGTAACATTGTGTACAGTTTTGTCCTATTCTTGAGGACGTTCATTTTGCCATGTAGCAAGTTCCCCTTCTTAATTATAGATAGCCCATACTATTTTTTTATTGTTATTGCTGTTTCTATTACATTTACTCTTTGCTTAATCACGCATGTGGTTTAAACTGTTACTATACCTTTTAAAAAAAAAAAAAAAAAAAAAAAAAAAGGAACTTATCCTACCATTCTTATCTCATATACAGCTATAATCTTAGTAGGTAGCGCCGACACCTTTCTCTCTGCCCTACATACATATGTACATAAATGTCCAGGATTTACAACACTCTCTCTTCCCTCCCCTCCCCCTTTCCTCTTTCTTTTAACCCCCTCCCAATCTTTTTTACCTGCATGGGACCAGTATCTACATACCGGTCAGTTTACTGAGCCATACGAGGACAACCTCCCTGCCGACTAGCCCCACATATGCCTATGGACATTTGCCTCAGTCACAGTACCTCAGATATCCGCCAATTCATGGTGCTGAGCCAGGCGGCCAGAACAGAGGGGAGGAGCCATAAATCAACGTCACTGTTGATTAACTTGGGGCATGTGCAGTTCACGCATTCACAGTGCCACAACATAAGGACAGCGTTCTCACTCATGACTGCTGCCTCTTTGCCACCAGATGTGCTTTCCCTCTCCCCCTCTTTCACCAAGTTATTTCTTGAATACTTGTATACCATCCTCTGGGATGATGTACCACAATTTGTAATGGTTAAAATCCTCAGTCAATTTTTTTGCTTATTTTTAGATTCTATTTACCTAGATATAGTATCAAAGGTGCCACTGCTTCTAGTCACTAAATATATTCCTGGTATGTATTTTTTACTTTATATATTGATTATTATTTCAATATATTGTATAACTTTTAATTGGTATACATAACATTCATACCTTTATACTTTTGTACACCCCATTAGGATTCGTCATCTTTCCAGTGTGTGTTATTTGACTTTTTCCCCCCCCAATCACTGACTAATCAAAATGACACCTACCTAGCTTTCTCCAGAGATATATAGGTAGGTACAGACCTTTTTACATCCCTCTTCCTTTTATAAAATATTATTTTATTACCATCACTATATATTTATTATACACATATTTATATATTCCTTCCAAGCCACATAGTTCCATTTTACCTTTTGTTATCAGACCCAGGACCTTTGATACCTTATCTACCTGAAATTTATTTTATACATTCTTGACAACCTGATCATTGTCTTTTCCTTTATTCTTAGAAGTTATATAATTAGGCCAATACACATAATTATGGACATGTTTCCTTTAATATTATTATAACAATTGTATTAATCAATTTATCTTTACTTCAGAATTTATATGATATTAAATAGGTTATATACCAATAAACTCTGGGATTAACTCAATATCTGGGACTTAAGAGGCCAATCATATTCAATTTACACATGTAGTTTATCAAAACAAATCTTTATTGGAACAACATTAAAAACCTAGATGTTAAAACCATATAAAATGTGCGATAGATATAACTAAATACTCCTGTCTAGGTTGCCCACATATATGGGGGAAAACCTTGATGACTTCACCCGTTTCACAGAATAAATCTGCAGATTTATTCTGTAAAACACCTTGAAATAAGAAAAAAAAACGGGTTGAAATAAGAAAAATAGACTCAGACTAACCCAAACTGTCTGAGATTCCTAAAATTCAAAACCTATTTATAGGTTATATACTATGTATTCTTATATGTTAGTTATTGGAAGCGTTCTCACTGTCCCCTGAGGAAACCCAGAGGGTAAAACGCTTCAGGGCCTGAGACCTTTTACGATAACGCCTATTACAATAATGCTGTTCATCCTCCCTCCTCTTTGGAATTCAATCCTACAGATTTAGCTAGGAGACACATGTCTAGTACTAAATTTGATCTAACACACTTAAGATGGGGTTTGGATCATAATTGCATAATCTATCTTTTGTTTTTGTAACAAGCACAACATTGTTGTAAAAATGTATTTGTGTATGTACGTCTATACATAAAATTACCTTTGTTGCCGCACAAAAAAAAACCCTACTATTTTCTTCTTGTCTTGTTTTCATACTAGGCAAACCAAAAAGAAAATTAGATTCAGACTGACCCAAACCGTCTGAGATTCCTAAAATTCAAAAAACAAAAATGCCATTAGTCATAAACAGATCACAAAAATGGATTTAGGCTGGCTCTAAGCTTTTCAAGATTCATTTTAAATATCTAAATAAACCATTGCTAGTGATTTTCCACCAAAAAAAGAACAGTCATAATATAAGAACACAAACACACTTTTTATGATACATTGTAAATATCGTGAAAGTTTACAATGTAAAATCAAAACATTTGGTTGCAATTATACACAGGCAATTGTCATATACAATTTGGCCATAAATGTTTCAGTCTCTGTGGTAACCAGTTATCTTTACTAATTATTAACAGCCTTTGAGTCGCCATTACTTGTAAGATTAAATTGTCAAATCACAAAGTATTTCACTAGTTGATTTATGATTTGTTAACATTTATCCTCTGGCCTTGTGTGGACAGCCACAAGTCATATTTACAGTGGGTGATTTGGTATTTTTCCAAGACACTTTGCAAAAAATTCTTTAGTGGGAGAAAACATTCTACTGCGGTGTTAATATTTGAGCATGGGTAGAATCATTATTAACACTACGCTCTTCCATATGTATTTTATCAATTTTTTTAGTATTGCAAGATTCCTATGTCTTTAAGGAAAAAGAACTACAGGTTTGTATGGAGATGGGATTTTTAAGGCATGTATTTTCAAAACAAAAAAAAACAAATAGAATATAAAAATGTAAAATACCAAACTTTTTCATTCCAAAGTTTAAAAAAGAACACAAATTTATAAATGACATGTAACATCTAAAAATATCAATAAAATAATTTTTTCTCCACCTAATGAGGTTCTAAAATTGGTTCCAATGTTTAAATATTAGTCCACGTGTCACTGTAGATAAACACATCTTCCACATTTTTTTCAACGCATTTTGCTGATATAATACCGCTTTATTAGGAGAAGATCATAGCCAAAACTAATACCTCACTTCAGGCAAAGGGATTCAAGGATCAAATATAGGAATATCCTAAGCATCCAATGACTAATATGCCAAAGATTCCTACCAAATAAAGCTGCAGCTTCTCATGCAGGTAAAAGTGTGCCGTACAGATACTGCATGTGGTGACAAGCTGTGATAAATCCTTTCCAGAAATGGGAGGTAAATTTTACCCCACAATCTTATAAAATATGCATAGGCATACCCTGAAACGTAAAAAAAATTGGCACCAATTATGCTGTTGATAGTAAAGCAGGAAAGGGGTACAAAATGGTCCATTTTAGAAAAGTGATCCAAGACCACCCAAATAACAGTACAGCCATTAGAAAGATCAGTAATAAAAAGCCATAGACAAGTGACACCAAAGTTCAATAGGTAAGGGCAGAGGAAGAAGCGGTCCAGCTGGAGCACAGATTGGGGACTTCGTTTAAACACAGACAGCACAGGCCTCAGCATGGTCTATCACATCCTTACGAAGTTTGGGCCACTAGTACAGACGGGAGAAAAATGTGAAAGTTCAGTGAACGCCTGGGTGACCAGAAAGTTTAGAATCATGTGCCCAATGTAAAATTTTGGTGCAATGTTGGGGAGGCACCAATATTTTACCTGGGGAAATAAGTTCTTGAAAGATTCTTAAACAGATGTCAAGGCTAGGATATGAGCCGGTGGGATGATAAACTCTGGCTTTGCAACAGTCTCCGAATCCTTTGGATCGAAGGAACCAGTGTAAAGTGTATTAGCTTGGGATTTGGCAGAACCAGGTTTGAAGGTAGTTACAAAATCAAGATGAGAAAAGAACAAAAACCAATGATCTTGTCAGGACTTGTGGGCAACAAACAGACTGCAAACATACTGCAAACTGGGCAGCAGTTTCTAATAAATTGCCATCAATAATTGGTAAATCCCAGGAAGTAATGAGTAGCCTTAAGGCCACAGGGCAGGGGATAGTTAGAGAAAGCGGACCTTCTCAGGATCCATGCATTTTGACTGTGGTAGTCTATACATTAAAGAAATACGGCAAAGATGGGTCTTTCTTCTACAC
Source organism: Pyxicephalus adspersus (assembly GCF_032062135.1). Taxonomy (NCBI): domain Eukaryota; kingdom Metazoa; phylum Chordata; class Amphibia; order Anura; family Pyxicephalidae; genus Pyxicephalus; species Pyxicephalus adspersus. Next base: position 37,899,777 of record NC_092865.1, on the reverse strand, counting down.
AAAGAAGAACCAGGATGACTGCAGAGGAGGCCTGAGGAAAAACAAGAAAAATGATGATCTCTGCATGTAGCAAACCTAGACATTGTATGGGCTTAGTTTAGAAGAAAATAAATTCACAGTACAGAATGGTGCCATCCACCGCAGAGATACATAGGCGTTGAGTCAATGCCCCTGATTCATCAAGCAGAATCGGATTATCGGTCGCGCATTCGTATTCGCGATCCGAAATTAATTGCTATGATCTCACCATTGAGCTTAACAGATCCTCCTTAATCGTGCAGCTGAAATCTAATCGCCTTAATTGGCAGATTCGCGCTCCCTATTGTGAAGTCTGGAATCCGGCTGGCAGTGAGGCGAGTGTATGCGCACACTCGAGTCCGGACCGCGGTAATCCGCGATCGATGCCCGCGCGTACGTTCGCGCTTCCAGCTAGCGCGGATTTTATTGATGAATCAGGGGCAATGGCTCTATAGGCCAAGCACATATCTTTGACAATGGTAGGTGAGATGAGATTACAAGGTGCTTCAAAGTCCATAAAGGCCTCAAGGACAATTGTAGACTTGTTGTGGTGAAGCTGGATTGGTATCAAGAGATGTTGGGTTGAGGGGAAAGAAGAGTGACCTAGCATGCCCCCATCAGAGCATACTAGCCGCTAAACGTTCCTGGCCGCTGCAGACATTTTTTTAAAAAGTGTCCTTTCTGGCTGCAGTAGAGTCTGAGACATTTCCTCTGAAGACGTGATTGGCCCAGTTGCATGGGTCCCTCTAAGGCAGGGGTGTCAAACTCAAATGCACAGTGGGCCAAAATTAAAAACTTAGACAAAGTCACGGGCCAACCTTCAAATTTTTTAAAAAAATTGAGAAAATGTTTCCTTCTCATTAGATATAAAACCTTTTTTATACAGAAACAAAGAGGTTTTGCTTCACATTCAATCTGGAACAAGCCTATATTAGAGAATATATAATAGAGAATGAGGCATAAGAATTTTTTTTTAGCGCCGCTACTAAAATTCCCAGCATTACTTGCGTCTATAAAACAGGCCAATGCAAGGCCTCATAGGCAGAGAGCCGGCTGGTCTATAGACCTGAGTGATGCCAGGAATTGGCAGGCCAGCTGCAATTCATATTTTCTATTTCTTTGGGGGCCAAAAAAAGGAGGTTGGGGGCTGATTTGGTCCCCGGGGCCAGAGTTTGACATCCCTGCTCTAAGGAAAGAGAAACAGGAGCCCTGCTATCCCTGCTAGAAAGTAGCGTGGAAGGCTTCATTGTTCTAGGTAAGCTCAATTTCTAGGGTACAAAACTGAACTCCAAACTGCCCCACAGTAAGCAACCCTTGGTGGAAAAAAAGGAGCGCACCAGTTGCTGAGGAAGCCCTGATAAAAACACTTTGGGAGACGGTACCACTAAGGGGGCGCTATGGCTTGCTCAATGGTAGTGTGAGCCCTATGAAAGGCCAAGGCACAGAATCTAGGCAACAACCGAGTCTTTTCCAGAAATGAGGGTGCTGCGCTGCAGACTGTTACAAGGTTGCAGTCCTTGAGAACTACAGGATGGGCATAATATTGTGCAGTACCAAATCAGCGGGAGAAAGAATAGTAAGAGAAGGCCGGGGTCGAGGTAAGGCAGAAAACTAGGGAGGTCAGAAACAAAGTCAGGGGTCAAGCACCAGAAATAATAACTGGTGACACTGGCATCACGGAAGACACAGGGGAACGCAGGACACTGCAATCTGCGCATACCAGATCTTGGGCATGGGCAGAAGGAGCTTTTTCTTCAATGGGGGAAAAGAAAATGCCAATCCCATGCATGCGCAGTGTAAGTGTGAAAAGCAGTAATAGAAATTCATTCCAAAACAGATGAAACAATCTGCCCCCACCTCCAAGTGACTAGGAAAAAAAAGGTAATGAGTGCCGGTTTAATGAATTAATCAGAGTAATATGAAGTCCTCTGACATAGACTATAAAGAGCTTTCAGCTGTCTCCTAATGTAATACAAGGCCCAACAAAACAACAGCTCTCAATACAATGCTCCTCAGATATTCAAGATGTCTAGTGGAGGCCATAAAATCTTATTAACAATTTACTGTCTCTTAGCAGCAAGTATTACCAAAATTTGAATACCTTGGTGTCTCTTTATAATAATAATAATAGTATTTAATACCTCTAGACAGTCAATCTTCACAGACAGTTGCCTTGATATACAAAACACATCAGTTATTCAAAATAAGTTGCAAAACCCAAATTCTGGTTCACAAACAAGTAGGATTCAACAGCAAGATGCCCAACTGCACCTTACCTAAGTTACGGATTTATGAGGAGTAACCTTAATATATGAACTGAACCAATAAACAGAAACAGGAAAGGGGGCATGGCCAAACAGCTTAAGAGCTCCTGAAGCTGTCCGGGAATTTCAACAGCTTTGCACGGTTTGTGCACCTCTTTTTACAGCTCCATGGGCCCCTAATCCCATATCCAGCAGAAAGGAAGAACCGGTGGAGGTGCCGAGGAGCCTGAAAAGATTTCAGGCTTTACTCGTACGACCAGGCCACAAAGCATCAGGCACCACCAATCGAGCCCTCACCCTCTCAACTCAGTCATCATCACAGCAGGCCTCAGAGGTCAGTACAAGCCCTGCAGCGCACAATTTATCCGAACACCCGGATTCACCCGTCCCCAGCCCTTATATCACCCTTACCCTGGAGGAATTAGCAGGCTCCAGCACTTCTTGTGAAGGGGGGGATATCTGGGACTGGAAAACACATAATCAAGCTTTACCCACCAAACAAGATTTGGACCACAGCATTGGAGGTTTAGAGGCCAGCTGTAATAATGAGTTTCAGGCAATGCAGCATTCCCTGCAACAAGTGACAAATACCACAGTCACCTTACAACATACCTGCACAGAGCTTTCTCCACAATTGAAATCCCATTAAGAAAGCCCGACACATCATGAAGCGCAAACTAATGAACTTTTCTTACTCTATGATGAGGCCGAAAACAGCAATAGAAGAAATACCATCTGCATTTGGGGGCTGCCGGAAACAGTACCTACCTCCGAATAGGCCAACAATGCCTATTCAATTTTCTCGAAACTGCTGGACATACCAACTGATGTGGACATAGAAATTGACAGGGTTCATAGAACCCCTGGCCCACGTAGCAGGGACCTGTGGAGGCTGGGAGACGTCATATGCCGGATACATTCTTATCAAACCAAAAAGGACATCATGTGTAAGGCTTGGGATGCAAGATTAATCGAATATGCAGGTGTGCAACTACAACTATTACCTGACCTATTCAAACATACGCTGGATCTGCACTGGGCTCTTAAACCTTTGCACGAGCAGAACATTCCATACCACTGGGGATATCCTTTTCCTCCATGGCAGATAACAATATTCTATATTCTCAGAGAGCCTTCAGATTTACCACAGCTTCTCACAGATCTAAAACTTCCTGACATTTCACTTCAGGATTTACCCACAGCAATGTCCTTACTACACAGGGGAATGAGAAAATCAAGCTCTCACTCACACACACTACATTCACCCCTGCTACTACTGTGTCTAATCGCTCTATGAAATCCTCCACTCCACCTCCTGCAACCACCTGTTTCCCAAATTAGTTCCTTGTTCCCGTTCTATGGTGTTTGACCTTTTGTTTTTCAGCAAATTTCATACCTCCAAGGATTTTAAGCGAGCGCTATCCCATTTTTTTGTGATTTTATCCCTCTTCAAAGATATAGTCTACAGTAATGCAGTGACAACTGCAATCACTCATTTCTTTAACGACACTAAATTACTTCCTTGAAGTACTTCCTTACTACCTTGAAGGCAGTTCTAATTCAGCATGGGACGTGTCGTAATAAGATTAGAGCTAAATTTTAACAGACACATCTAACAAAATACGTTCCCTGAAAAGGCTACACAAACAGAATATGTATGTCGGAGGATACCTTATTTCTGCCTCAAAGTTTGGAGGCACACATATCGTTAATCAACCTAGACGTTAACATTTTTCTAAAATAATAGCAAATCGCATTTCACCATATATGTCCTCTCTGATCTATTCAGACCAGGACAATTTCACTTATGGAAGAGAGGCAAGGGACAACACCAGGGACAGCAGGTGGCTAAATCCATGTGCCTTTTATCTGTGGACGCTAAAAAGGCCTTTATTAGGGTAAAGTGAGCATTTATGCACTCAACATTAAAACAAATATGGCCACACCCTAACATGATTTCTCACATTTTGGCCCTGGACTTGTCCCCACGAGCTCACGTGAGAGTAAATGGTTCTCAGCACCATTCCCAATACAAAACAGCATCATAGAGGGCTGTCCCCTATCCCTTTAAATATATGCACTGGTTGTGGAACATCTGGCAGTTGCCTTGCGAGGGAATCCAGATGTGCAGGGCATACAGATAGGTGACATGAAATATAAACTATCACTATATGCGGATGATCTACTAGTGTACATCACTTCATCTCATATCTTAATTCCCTCTATTTTAAAGGACTTAGAGAGATTCAGCACAGTCAGTCATTTTAAAGTCAACTACAACAAATCAGAATTGCTCACTCAGTTCCAAATTGTCTTGGCAAGTACCAATACATCCTTTTGGGTATATAATGACGCTATTAAATACCTGAGAGTACATATTACTGCCCTTACTCACTAAACTTCAGACAGACCTACATAGATATGACTCCCTCCCTTTATCTGGTTCACCAGATTTAACACACTCAGTGTGTTAACAAACTTGACCTAATATATCTCCCTGCCCTATATCTGCGGAAAATTCAGCAACTTTTTAACACATATTCCACATTTGGAAAGTGAAACACCCTTGCATAACTTCACTTTACTTAATTATACCAAAAAACAGGAGAGGGCAGGAGTACCTGATATGGCAATACAAATAGTTGACTGGTTTCGTTACAAAGACAGGAAGAGTTGGGTGGTATTAGAGAATGCTCTTTCCCACATGGACCTAAGGTCACTGCCATGGGTGGACAGCCTGCACATGTGCTCTTCCCACCCCCTCATGGGCTAAACTTTAAATCTATTACAAATATAGAATAATCTCCTACATGCAGGAAAACTATCCTCCAGCCTGGGTCCTTTGACTCCTTTCCCGCCAGCAATGGGAACAGAACGTTTCCTAAACTGGAATGCCAAAGAAAACTGACACCTCTGTAGCATACTACAAAACGGGTAACTGCCATCCTATTTATCCCTTAATATCAGAGAGTGCGGTAAATTAGCCCCATGGTTTCAATACCGGCAACTATCATCTTTTCTGTCCTCATACAAGACCAAAAGTATCTTCCACAGGAGTCTGTCTGTCCTGGAGGTGATATTTAGGTGCCCAGATAGCCCATGTCATGCTATCTCAGACATCAGGGAATCAGACATAAGCATGAATATTTCTGAGGCAGACTGGAAAAAGCTTTTATTCTCATGCATAAACTTGCCCTCCCATTCAAAGCCCAGGAGACCAATTATAAGATCCTCTCCAGGTGGTATCAACGCCCAACAGATCTGCACCGTATATACCCTTCTCTCACTGACACATCAGCGATGTTTATCTCAAAAAGATTCAAATATTAATTTGTGGTGGGAATGCCAAGATATCTTTTGTTTGTGGGAGACAATCATGAAGCTATATATTACATTCGCAGGCTTTAATGTCTAACAACCCAAAGGTGGCACTACTATCTATGATCCCAGGCACCTGAGTGGGGTGGAGGTCCTTTGGCATTGTGGAAGGATATTCTTTATACCTCCTCTTCCCTTTATAACCTCCATTAGCCATGTTCATATCTTCCCTTCTCCCCTCTTCCTCTAATATCCCCTCTTATACCCTTTCTCTCCCTTTCCCCCTCTAAACAAATAGGGCTATGTGTATGAGTAATTGTTTTCCTATATTCCCCCAATGTTAATGTTTGATAATAATTTTTACTTGAAACATATGGTATTATATTATTGATGATTATATCAGCATTTGAGTAACTGTATAGCTACTTTAACACTTTAAATTTTCAGATGTAACAAGTCAACAATTCATTTCTTATGTAATCAACTTGTACAGCTATTAAGACATAGGCAAAAGCATTATTGTATATACATTATTGTTCCAAACACATATCTTAATATAGGTTTGATGTAAAGAACATCAATTGTTTTTAGTTCATTACACCTATTATAAGGATATGCTAGATGTTTTCCAAGATTATCCTACCTCCCCCCCTTTAAATATGCACATGTGTATAATATATGTATCTATGTTGCTTGGTTGTGCAGTTTCAGGTGCTGCCAGATTGCCTGATGTCCCCTTGCAGCTCCTTTCTTAACCCTGTGTTGTCCTGTCTATTTTCCTGCTGTGTTCCCTTTTGCAGCTCTTGTCTCGTTGTTCCTGGTGACTCCAGCCTCTTCTGTGACTTAAGTGACCCCTGGGTGACGCAAGCCTCCAGTGTATACTTGTCTCCTTTGTGTTTTGGTTGTGCATTTCAGAAGTTAATTAATAAATTAAAAAGAAGATCCTTGGATCTTCCCTCTGTTAGAAAACCACTGCTTTTTTCACTGCTTCCCACCAACTCATGGCACTTGAAAACTTTCAACACCTGGCTTTCTACTGAAGTAGTTGTAAAAGTATCATTCAGTAGTTTAATATAGAGATCTAACAAACGTGATTAGGACATTGTGCAATCAAGCAAGAATAATTGCAAATTAATGCAAATTGTTAACTTCTTCCACAAGCATATAACATCTGAGTAACAGATGATGTGACATAACAGACATTACATGTAACATCTGTTCAGTGATCAACTAACTATACATATTGGTTCTTTTTTCGCAATCCTGGCATCTAATTCTAGATTATTGAGGTGATTTACAGAAAGTCTTGCAAACCAGAGACTAAAGGTATTCATAAAAGTATTTGGAAATGCCTGAATTATCTCCTTAATCATTTATTCAGTCCTAGGTAACCTAAACTATCAAAAATATTTAATTACTATTTCATTACTGAACATAGGCAACAATCCTGTACGGTAAGCAGGGCCCCCAGACAAACCTACATACATAACAAACTAAACTAAAATATACAAACTAAAACATAGAAATTTAGAGAGAACCTTTTTTGTTCCAATTTTGTTCACTCAAAAAGGTGATAGGGGATCATTACATATAACGGAAACGAACTGTGGTCATGATAAAAAGGTGAGCTTTAATAGACTGTAGAAGCAGCCAAAATTAAATGTACAGATATAATTACAATCAAGGGATAAGTAAACACACCACCTAAATTACTCCCTCACAGCACATCGCTACCATGGAGTTCTGTATACGGACGTGGAAGAAGTGACATCATCAATAAGCGCCGGTGTGTGACAAGGAGGGGAAGATGATTGGTTGACACAGCGCTGTGATCTAAGCAGCAGCTGACGGAGAGCAAGTTGGTAATGTAATTGGGTTTCGCGGGTGGAAATTATGTTTGTACCGAGAGCAGTGAAGAGGCGGACAGATACTGAAAATAGTGCGGTGAAGAAAAGGGTCACTAGTAAGAGCTATGAAGGCACGACCGAAGCTGTCTCACATCACTCTTCTATATCTGTTTACATTCAGTCATCTCACCCATCGCCTACTCCTGACATTTCTAACAATCAGCCATCAGTGATTAGCTCCTCTGTAGTCCCCGTGTCTCATCATTCCATTAATGCCTCAGGGAGTTCTGTCACTTCAGCCTCCAACCATCCATTATTGTCCGGCTCTGCTGCCCCTTCTATGTCTCCTTGTTCCACAGCAATCTCCGAAAGTGTTATCACTTCAGTATCTGCCCCCAGCCATTTATGTGTGAGCAGCTCCTCAGCTCTTTCTGTGTCTCCTGGTTCCTCCACTGTGTCAGGGCATGCCAGTCTCTCTGCACCTACCTCCACTGACACTCCTCCAATAGTACTTTCTCATGAGTTGCAGGCTACAGTGCCCAGTTGCCATCTCTCAGCCCCTTCTGTCTCCCATGAAGTTTCTGACCCCATATCTTCACCTCCTGTTTCCGGTCACTGTTCTGCAAAACCATGTTCCTTTGAAGGTGAACCCATCAAATCGTTCAGCAAGCTTCAGCGCTGGCCCACTTTGGGAGAACCAGTGTGCGTTGTATGTGGGAGATATGGAGAATACATATCTGATCAGACTGAGCATGATGTTTGCAGTTTGGAGTGCAAAGCAAGGGACACATTACAAGCTCAAAACAGAAGTCCAGAGAATGTTGTTGGTCCACTTGAGTGCAAGGCTAAAGCAAGTACTGATGAAGGACCAATGAAGTTATGTACCACCTCTAATACCATACCCTGTTCATATATGTCGAAGAATGGAGAATCCTCATCTACAGCTGACCGCAATGTCGCTCCTTACTCATATGTTGAACATGATTTTATTGCCCAGCTGGGACAGGATCAGATTGACCATCTAAGACAGCAACTTGGCTTGTCTGTTCAAGGTCAAGAAGTGTGCAAACCTATTATTGAATTTGAACATTTGGGCTTTCCATCTGCTGTTTGTGTAAATTTAAAAAGGGCAGGATATGAAGTTCCCACACCGATCCAAATGCAAATGATCCCTGTTGGATTGATGGGGCGGAATATATTGGCAAGTGCAGAAACCGGTTCAGGGAAAACGGCAGCTTTTCTTCTTCCGGCTATCATCAGCTGTTTTGAACAGGTATTGCATGTTATTAATTGAAGCAGGTGTTATGTTAATGGTTTAATGGTAAATTATTTTTGGTAATTGTAATTGTAAATTGTTAATGGTAATTATTTTTGTTCCTCTAACAAAGTAAACTTAAGGGTATTTTATTGTGCTATAAATTGCTATACTGTGTGTCTGTGCACGCACGCGATGTCTCTGATAGGAATGTACATTTTTAACTACCTTGGGAACATGAAATAAAGTGTATTTTGAAGGTGAATATAAAAAGAATAGAACCTCTTTCAATGTTTTTTTGGCTCTGTCACTATTGGGTTATATCATCCTCTCTCAACAAGTGGAATTCCTCTCACTATGCAGTTTTCCAATTGTTTCCTGCTGCAATTTAGGTGGGTGGCACATACAGCAAAAAATAAACTGACCTCTACTCCTTCCAAACCAAAAAAAAAAGTTGGTTAAACACGTACTTTAATGTGTATGGCTTTTCTGTACTATAGAATGTATTGGCACCAAATAAATAAAATTATTGTTTTCACTTTATTTAGAAAGATGCTCCAGCTGCTCTGATTTTGACTCCCACTAGAGAACTTTCTGTGCAGATTGAGAAACAGGCCCAGGAGCTAATGTTTAAAATTCCGCAGATGAAGACTGCTTTGCTTGTAGGGGGGATGCCATTACCACCTCAGATCCATCGACTGAAGCAAAAGGTACAGGTAAGCCAACCCATACATCCAAATAAATAGTCGTTTGTGATAAACCGTTTTTCCCTATATCACCCAATATAATATATACACACAAAATACAGTGCAAGAGTTTTAGGCAGGTGTGAAAACAAGGCTGAAAACTAAGAATACTTTCACAAATAAGTTAATATTATATGTTATTAGTTTATTTTTTTAGTCATTAACAATTCAAAGTGAATGAATAGAAATCTAAATCAAATTAATATTTGGTGTGACCACCTTTTGCCTTCAAAACAGCATCAGTTTATTTTGTTACAGTTGTACACAGGTTTCAAGAGTCCTTGGCAGGTAGGTTGTTTCAAACATCTTGAAAAACTAAACACAGAAGGATGTCTCAAATCCTTCTGTCTCTTTATGTAATCCCAGACACACTCCATGATGTTGAGATCAGAGCTCTGTGTGGTCCATGCCATCACTTTCATGACTTTGTTCTTCTTTACTCTGAAGATAATTGGTAATGACATTGGCTGTATGTTTGGGGTCACTTCTGCTGCAGAATAAATTTGGGCCAATCAGTATTTCTCAGCAATGAGGACATCATTAGTCCTTACCAAATCTCCAACTCCATTTCCAGAAATGCAGCCTCAGACTTGCAATTAACTTCCACCATGCTTCATTGTTACCTCCAGGCACTCATTATTGTACTGCTTTCCATCCCTTTGGCAAACAAACTACTTTCTTCTACAGCCAACTAGTTCAATTTTAACTCATCAGCCAAGAGCACCTACTGCCATTTTCTACACCCCTGCTTTTATGTGTTTGTTCATAGTTGAGGCGCATGGATATATTTCCATGTTGGAGGTATAGCTTTTTGCATGCAATTCTTACATAAAGACTTCTGGCCAGACTTCTCTGGACAGTAAATAGGTGTACCAGGGTCCCACAGGTTTCTGCCAGTCCTGAGCACATGAGTCTGTTGAACAGCTTCCGATTTTGAAGGCAAATACACATGATTTTCTTACATCTACCGCATTATTTTTCCTCAGCTGACAATTGCTTCTGCTGTCCTTAGCATTACCCATTTCAGTGTTCAGCCCAGAGATTTTTTAAGCTGGGTGGGAGGAAATTGTAGGTGGGGGACAGCCCCTTTATTGTGACCCAACTCTTCAGTAACCACCCAAAATCAGCTGGATGGTTACTGAAAAGTGCCGGGTGGTGTGCCCAGCTAAAAGGGTCTGGGGAGAACACTGCATTTCATTGTGCTTTTTCAAACAAGCTTAAACAGCACATCCTGAAACTCCAGTCTGCTTTGAAATCTTTGCCTGGGAGAGACTTTGCTGATATAGTATTACTATATATTCTAACAAAATCCCTGACTTTGTTCAACTGTACCTATTTATTATGATGCTGGTTTAAAGGCAAAGGGTAGTCTAAACCAGTAATTTTAGCTGGAAATTGCTGCAGAGTCTGTTATTGCCAAATACTCTATTTATTGTGGCAAATGCTATTTATTGTTTTTTTTATGAATATAGATATTGACCTTTTTATCTTTTTTTTAGATTATTATAGCAACTCCTGGAAGGCTTCTTGAAATTCTTAAACAAGATTCTGTAAACCTTTCTAAACTAAAGATCCTGATTGTGGATGAGGTATGTGATTATGTACTAGGGCTGTTGATACAGGTTAAATTGAGGTCTATACCAACCCCTAGTTAGATAGTTAGACAACCCCTAGTTAGAGTTAGACTTTAGAACCAAAAAAGGAAAGAGGTGTTTTGGCATATTATTAGATGTTTACGTAGGTGAAAGTAAAGGTGATTACATCACAAAGAAATAAAGTGAAGGTAAACTAGACAAAGATCAACTAATGCATCCATAAAAATGAATTTCTATCAATAGCAATTAGGGCCAGACCATATTCCATGAATTTTGATTTGTTTTTGATGCGTTATCATTATTAACAACACACAATAAATCATATAAGAAAACAAATGTAACCAAACATTAAAAACAGTAGCTTTGAAATAAATTGAGTGCATTAAAGTGAAATAGTGGGGTTTATATGTAGTGCTGAGGTAATTAGGTTATGTATACTATGTTTTTTTGGCTGTAGTATTTAGGATTTACAAAGCAGAGTTAGAATAAATTTCTAATACAGGCAGATATAAAATCAGGAAAAGGATTTATCAAAATGCACTTACGTGTCTATGGGAGTCAGCGATGTCTTAATCCTTATGAGGAATAAGGTTTGTAATGTGGGGTAACCTAGGTGTAAAGAGGTATAGTTATAGGGAGTTATTGAGAAATAGACCATCAGTGTTCAGAGTATTGGGTAAAGTTGGTTAACAAATATTCATAGACTACCAAAATATTGGGTTACAGAGTCTGTCAGTTTTTAAAAGTGCGGGTCTGAGAGTTTATTTATTGGTATACAAATACCCAGCATTCTGGAAACTAAAAACAAGATCAGATTTACGTATGTAAACTGGGAATTATTTTTTTTTTTTTTTTTTTTTTTTTTTTATCTTGGTGACAGATTTATTAGTCTTTCTTCCTTTTCTAGGCAGACACAATGCTGAAGATGGGATTCCAACAGCAAGTGCTTGATGTTTTTGAGCATGCCTCACGCGATCATCAGACAATCCTAGTTTCAGCTACCATTCCTGCCAGTATCGAAACATTTGCCCAGCAGCTTTTAAAGGATCCTGTACGAATCACTGTTGGTGAGAAGAACCAACCATGTCCTAATGTACGTCAGATTGTACTGTGGGTTGAAGAGCCCTCAAAGAAAAAAAAACTGTTTGAAATACTTAATGTAAGTAAAATAGTGCTTATTAGATTCATTTGTAAATGTTTAACTGTAAAATAACTTATATATTAATTGTGTAGATGTACTGATTTTGTATGAATTGTGTGCTGAAGCTTTAAAGGGCCTTTAATTATGGTCAAGAAAATTTCAATTTATACTTTATACAGAAATCATATGCTGAGACAAGAAAGAATCATGTGTCCTTCTTTGTTGTTAAGGATTGCAGTTAAAACTTTTATGTAATACAATTGTGTATATTAGGTGTTTGCCCGGAATTTGATTTGAAGGTTCAAATCACTAAGCTATATTGATTGGTAGTGGTTAAATAATTGATATTTTCCACAGTGAGAATAAATCATAATTTAAACTACTGATTATTATGTCAGATACCACATTTATCATGTAGTATCATTATTAGATTTAGGCTTTAGCTTTAAATACGATGTTTGTATTGGATCTTACATTTCAGTTACTGTTATACATGCATATGTAGTAATAAACACATTTTAAAATAAATGCAAGTATGAATGTGATTTCTGAATATATTGAAAATATATACATAATTCTTCTCAAAGGATTCAAAGCTGTTTCAACCTCCTGTCCTGGTATTTGTGGATTGCAGAATGGGAGCTGATCTCCTAAGTGAAGCTGTGCATAAAATTACAGAACTAGAGTGTGTTTCTATTCATTCTGATAAATCCCAGTCTGAAAGAACTAAGATACTCAAGGTAAACCATTTATGTATTAAATAGGTCCAGAGGTGTATTTAGTGTTGTAGTTTTAGCTCACCTTTCCTGTCTATATGCCTTGTAGTGAACTTGTGAATTGTTTGATGCATGTAGGCTGTTGAAGCTCCCTAACTGGATAGAAATCCCCTCGATAGGTTCCCCTTGTGCAATGAAACACACATACATGCAGGCACTTTCAGATTGCAAATATGATAATTGGAAAACCATCAATCAACATAAGCACTGTGTCAGAACATTAGAAGCCCTGATTGGAGCATCTGCAATTTCACTGTAACATTTGGTGGAGGGGGGCAGCTTATTTATTCTGGCAAGGTTGCTTTTTTTTTTTTTTTTTTTAATTACATTGTTGACTAATTTATTAGACTGATATATTTCACTCCTGAAGGATTGTTTTCTGTAGAGCGGCCATAATAACATTACCAAAAATACTCCTTATCTGTTAAGACATGCAATTCAAGTGAAAATACAGCCAATCACTTTATTTTAGACAAACCCTATTAGAAACCTGGAGCCTGTTTAGCTTGTAAATAATGAATGTAGCTGATTTATAGCTTTTAGAAAAGGATTCCCGCACACTAGTTGGCCTAATGTTAATTTTTATTTTCTCAATATCCAAATAAAGGGGGGTCCATTGATATGTTTATATCAGAGCCTTTTTTATAGTGGCTAATTTGCGAACAAATCGTGTTCATTTACGATTACACAGACTGTTATCTATGCTGTAGAATTTAGCGTCTTCCTTTGCCAACCTTTTTATTAAATGCTGGTTATTTTTTTCATGGTATTCCAAAGGATTCAGTTCATTTTGTAGCCTTAACCAGGGACAAGCAATAGTATTAGAAAGCCATTTAGGTTTAAAGGTTTATGTCGTTGGCTATTTACATGTCCATTTAGGTTAAATCTAATAATTTTAAAGTATTCATGGAGAAAGACTTGCACAATAGTTAAAGATATAGCTATTTATTTCATAGACCAGATAAGGATGCAATATAGACGGCATTGTGGTTCTGTTAAGATATTTCTTTTCAGAGTACTAAATATTGCTTGAATTTGTAGCAACACTTTTTAACAGTCTAACAGTCTTTTCTACTGTTTTGTGTTTTATTTTACACTTATGGATATGCTGTTTAATATATTGTGTAGCATTATGTGTGTCACTTTTTACAGGGATTGCTTCAAGCAGAGTATGATGTGGTTGTGAGTACTGGAGTCCTAGGGAGAGGACTGGATTTGGTCAATGTGAAGTTGGTGGTAAATTTTGACATGCCTTCAAGTATGGATGAGTATGTCCATCAGGTAAATATATTTTAATGTATAGTATCATGCATTTTATAATATAATTTTAATAAATTCGTTTAATTAATAAAATATGAGGATGAATCTGTTTACCAGGCATTTTTATCAAAGCGGCTTCTTATGACCGAACACTGAAAAGCTCAACATTTGTTTATCACTGTTTGTGTGTATGTATGTATATATGTATGTATTTATACATTTATGCTGTATAATTTAATGGCTTCCTTTGCCAACCTTTTTATGAAATGCTAGTTACTTTTTTCAGGTTATTCCAAAGGATTCAGTTCATGCACCACTTCTCCCAAAAAATTGTTGCAATTACAAATGCTTTGGTGTTGTCATGTTTATTTCTTTTGTTGGCACTGGAAGAACACAGCAGAGAGAATAGAACAGAGAAACAAATCTGAGACATTACAAACGTCGGAAATGGCCTGGATAAAATTTTTTGTCATACTCAACCTAATACTTGGTAGCACACCCTTTGGAAGAAATGACTGATGTTACTGGCTTTTGGTAACAATGAGTCTTTTACATCTCTCTACTGGAAATTTGGACCACTTTTTAGCAGCAATACCATGACGTAATCGTCTGCAGGACTTTATCAGTCTATCACATCTTTTGGAGAAATTTTGGCCCAGTCGTCTTTACTACATGGCTTCAGTTCATTAAGGTTTGCAGAGCTTCGGTTTATTCACAGCTCTTTTAAGGTCACACAGCATTGCGATCAAGTCTAGTTCTAGACTTGGACTCTGCCAAAACAATATCCTGCTTTTTTTCTTTTTTAGCTCTTCTGCTGTATATTTACTGAATGCATGGGATCGTTGTCGTATTGCATGCCCTAGTTTTAGCCAAGCTTTTTCTGTCGCACAGAAGGCCTCACATTTTTCTCTAGAATACTTTAGTATACAAAGGAGTTCATGGTCCGCTCAATGACTGCAAGATTCCAAGTTCCTGTGGTTGTAAAACAAACCATCATCTCTCCACCACTTAGACTTACCTGTGTAAAGGACATTGTTCCAGATGTCTTGTAGTTTGTTCAGATGCAAATCTACAGATGCATCTACTCCTGGGAAGACTGGCAGCAGTCTTGAATCTTTTTTTTTTTTCCTTGATAATATTCTTTCTACAGAATAATGAAATTCAAATTATTTGAAAATGATCTTTTAACCTTTCCCAGATTGATAGGTAGTAACAATTTCTTGATCATTGCCAATGTCTTCCATCCTTGGCATTCTTTTAACATACACCTTAACCAGACCAGCAAACTGCCAAGACTTCTGCTTCTATAAGCTGGGTGAATTTGCTGATGATCTGTTAATAAAGTGTATTTGGTTAATAGGACCTGGCTGCTATTTACCCCTTAACTCCTATGAAAGTAATAAGGGTGTATTTAATACTTTTCAATCATCTTCTGGGATAGACCTGTGGATCAAGTTTTTCCAGGGCCTTATCTTCCAATGAACAGAACAGTCCTGGAACCCCTGGCATGTACCCCATCCACCCATCTATCCCTTGAAACTGCTGCACTGAGAAGGAGACATGGCTTTGTGACATTTGTGGCTGTAGGTTGGCTCCCAGGTAGGTTCCTGGGAGGCCAGGAATTGAGTGTGTTCCAAGCCTTGTTCTCAGGTGTGACCTCACTTCAGTCATGAGGTATTTCCAGCTAATTCAGTTCCGGCTAATTAATTGAGTCAAATTCAAAAGCCTATTTCCGAATGACATGGGGAGCCTACTGGAGCACAAATTTCTTAGAGCTGCAACCTGTTAACCAATTACTTTGGGTGCCCTAGAGTTAGGGCGCACACTTAGAACATCATTTTGGATAAGGGAATCGGTCAGGAGGAAGCACGTTTCTTAGCAGATTTCCTGTTTCTGTAACTGCAGTTCTCAAAAATAAATAAATAAAGAGTCCTCTAAACCAGTGGTCGCCAACCTTTTGGACATCACAGACCACTGAAATTACGGGCTGCTGACCGCGCATGTTCGGGGAGCCGTGTGTCACTCAAAGGGAAAAAAACTTCCTCAAAGTTACGTCATGATGCCAGAACCCGCCAGATGACACAACCAGCCCACCGCCCTGAGCCTGCAATGCATGCGGGAGACTTAGTCCGTGGCCCTGGCCGGTGCGCCCCCAGCGGAGTCAGAAAAAGGACCCTACCGGCCAGAGCCGCAGACCACCAAAATTTTCTTGCAGACCACTGGTTGGTGATTGTTGCTCTAAAGATGTGTAAGCTACTACTTTTTTGTCATGCAAGGGAGAAAAAAACAAATGAAGAAGAATTATAGGCTAATGCAAGGTTGCTACCATTGAAACAAACTTGTTACTGTTACCTACATGGGTACATAAGTACTTGGGGGAGTCAGTTTAAAATCAGTTTCCAATATAACTAGTGAAAATTCCTCCTTCACTGCCAAAAAATATTGTTGTAACTCATCGGGTAACAAGGGAGTAGCAGGGAATATTCATTGTTATTTTTGCCCTGTTTTAAAGCTGAAGTGCTAAGCTGTGAATGAACTATTTTTTCATAATTTTAAATTCACAGGTTAGCACTTGTTAGCTACTTGTATACTAATCTGTTTTCACTTACATAAGTGAAAACACAATATATAAGTGCCAGTATTTCAGAAGCAAAGACCAACTAAAAGTTGTAATTTAATTGCATTAAAGCAGAAAAGGATGACCTTGTTTGAGTTGCAAAATGGCTGAACTAAGTAAAGTTTTTTTCTTAATAGGATTTTTACAAAATAATAAAATATTTTGTTTACAACCACAAGGTGGCAGTAGAGCCATGCTGACTAATTACATTTTTGGTAAAAAAAAAAATAAAACAAAACTGCTCCTAGTTTAAAACGTTTATTTACTTAATGATTGTGTTTTTTCTATACAGATTGGAAGAGCAGGAAGACTTGGCAACCGAGGAACTGCAATTACATTTATTAATAAAAATAACAAGAACCTGTTTTGGGACTTGGTGAAGAGAGTACAGCCCACTGGATCACTTCTTCCTCCACAACTTCTCAATTCCCCATATGTCTTGGACCAAAAAAGATCAGAGCAGAGAAAGCACCAGTACAAAGATAGGTTGGTGACTGGAGAACAAATTCTTAGCCTAATTAAAAAACACGACAAACGGAGATACAAATAACAATGGGCTTTCCATCTTTTGTTGAGTGGCAGGTACCTTGCTTTGTCCCCTTATTTTTTTCTGTTAAAGAAAATATGGCTACAGATATAGAAACCTGTGGATTTCTTGTAAATAAAAAAATATGCTCTCAATGAGATGAGATAAAAGTACAATAATTCAATTTGGAATCTGTGTTTCTTGTATATGCATTATGAACCATGCACACTTTTGTGTAAAAATGTTCATTCAACATCTTGTTTTTACAGCGACTGATCATAATTTCAAAGCAACTAATTGATATGCAACATTTTAGCAGCAAACACTACTTTTAGTCTTTATAATGTATTTATTATTTGCTAGAAGCATATCTAAAAGATTTAAGAACAAAAATTAAATGGATTGCAGCAAAACAGTGCTTGTCATGGCAGCATTATTTCTCTATTTTTAGACATTTTTCCCTTTTATTTTCACCTAGAGATCCATCCAGTAGCAAATTTCCTTTAAGGTAGATACACTCATTGTACCTTATGTATGGAGGAAAAATGTAGCCATTGCCTTAGGCAATAGCACCTGTGACCTAGTAGATGGACAATAAATACTTTAAATGAAACAAATGAAAGTCTAATTTTAGGGAACACATTTTTTAAGCAGTAACATGCTTTTAATTTGGAATAAAGCCAATGAATAAAAGTTGTCCATTGTATTCCCTGTCAGATTGTTTATCTAAACCTTCACACTGTTACTTTTGCTGAACAGCTCAGCCTGTTAAAAAAAAAATACCAGACTAAAGGCAGGTTCAGCGTTGCAGCGGGATCATGAGATTCATTACAGCTCCTGGGGGCTGGCACCTTGAACCACAAAACTGGTTCTTATGGAACTGCAACCAGCGCTTGCGTCTTTGACACTGGGCAGGAATGAGCGGTACTAAACTTATATTTAATTTTTTTGGGCTGATGCGGGTAGAAGCTGTCTTCCCCGAGGTAGCAATTTACTGTCATGAGGAAGTGGAAACTGCAGCATAATCATACTGCCATTCTACACATAGCCTTTTTGACAGCATGTGCCTTTTTTAAATATATTTTTACATTTATTACTGCCCATATTTGTAGTAATATTCTGCCTATACTCAGGATCCACCTCCCTAGTACATACAGGTGTATGTATGAGGAAAAAAAATTTAGATGTGATGTTAAAATGGATTCCATTGCTGACCATTCTGGAAATATCTGGTGCTTATACTGCCTTATGTGTTTAAGGGTAATAACCTGAAACAAGTACAAGAGCTCTGATATTTTTGTTACTTCTCTAATATCTGTGCTTGTTAAAATATTAAACTTGGTAGGTCAGCTTAATATCTAGCCAACTTGGACTTTTTATAAGTTGGTCCAGCAGTGGCAGTCCTCATATGTTAAAACATATTAGGGCATCTTACCTTCTCAATAAATCAAATAATAAATAGACAAAATAGACAAAAAAACTCTAAGCTCTCTGTTAGACTCTAAGCTTAATAACAGTCTTTAAATCCATGCCTATGAAGCCCCTTGGGTGCTGGACATTTAGCTTTTCCTGTCCGTTAGCTGTTAAATGGCAACACTTTAGTGAACTGTAAGGGTTTTGACACTTGCCAGCTGATAATTGCAGAAATCAACTTTTAGTTGTGGGTCCTTATCCTATATTTGAATACAAAGCAAAGGGGTACTTCTACTTCAGCACAACTTTTACATGGGAAATATTTTTAGGTAGTTTGTTCTGTTCATCACAGAAGTTGGTGTGGAGTGCACAATGTAGATTGCAGTATACAAGATAAAAGGATGTAGAATATGGACTGTGAAGCTCAAAACATGGAACTTGGTGGTTTCAAATAGAAAATGTACAGCACAGCATAGAAAAGTTAGACGGTATGGAATAAATATTGTAAAGCTTAGTCTATGGAGTGAGACCATATGATATATGCAATGTACCGTAAAGCATACAGTATGAGGCAGTATTGGAGCAGAAAAATGAAATATACAGTAGTGTACACTTTGAGGCAGTGTGAAATTAATATGATACAGAATTATGTGGTAAGGAATATTATATACAGTGTAAGAAGTGAGGCACTGTGTCGAAAGAAATGTACAGTACAATGTACAGAATACGTTGGTGCCAAAAAGAAATGTATAGCACAACGAGCAGAGGATGCTGGGGTGGACTAGGCAATATAGACAGCACAAAATAGAGAGGTAAGTGGTTTAGAGAAAAACAGTACAGTATGGCATATTGAATCAGGTGGTGTGGAAGATACAGTTAGAGCCAAATATTTGGACGTTCACACAAGTTTTGTTGTTTTACCTGTTTACTTAAACATATTCAGATTATAAATAAGTGAAAAGATGGCACTAAAAAACAAAAATATTTGGACGTTCACACAAGT
This sequence comes from Pyxicephalus adspersus, assembly GCF_032062135.1. NCBI lineage: Eukaryota > Metazoa > Chordata > Amphibia > Anura > Pyxicephalidae > Pyxicephalus > Pyxicephalus adspersus. The sequence continues at coordinate 37,879,998 of NC_092865.1, read as the reverse complement.
TTTGTTGTTTTACCTGTTTACTTAAACATATTCAGATTATAAATAAGTGAAAAGATGGCACTAAAAAACAAAATATATTTAAAATTCAACACTAAAAAGTCAAAAGTCTTTACAATCGTCCAATTTTTTCTTTAAACTATAAGTAATATACAGTGAGGGAAAGGAGAATTTGAGCCCCTGCTGATTTTGTACGTTTGCTCTCTGACAAAGAAATGACCAGTCTATAATTGTGACCAGCTGTGAGAGTCAGAATAACAACAAAAGAAGCCTGAAAGGTCCCCCTGCCCAGACAGCACATGTACAGGCCTGTCTGCAGTTTGCCAATGAACATTTGAATGATCCAGAGGAGAACTGGGTGAAAGTATTGTGGTCAGATGGGACCAAAATTGAGCTAATCTACAAGCTGTCATTGCCAGCAAAGGGTTTTCAACCAAGTATTAGAAATGAACATTTTAATTTCAGCTTTTTAATTTGTCTGAGCACCTGAAATGAAGTGAATGTGTTAAAAAGAGGTTTTAGTTCCCCACATTTTTATGCAATATTTTTGTTCAATCCACTGCATTAAAGCTGAAAGTCTGCAATTCAACTGCATCTGAGTTGTTTCATTTAAAATTAATTGTGGTAATGTACAGAACCAAAATTAGAAAAAAGTTGTCCCTGTCCAAATATTTATGGACCTAACTGTATACACACGCATGCATGCACTAACTATGCTACAGCATATTGTAGATCTAGTTTAACTTGCCAGATCAGTTAAGGGTCCTCCCAACTAGCTGCTTTTTTGTGGGAATCTAAAGCTAGCTACGTACACACGTGCAATGATTATCGGTGTAAACTAACAATCGATTGTCCGATAATCGTTAACAAAATTAGTGAACAACGACAATGAATGAGGATTGTCGCTAAAAACGAACGACCATCACAGCGGATCTGGTTTGGCCACGATCCTTCAGTGATCGTGGATGGTTCTGTGGTACACTTTCTCCGGTACACGTAACTTTCTACATCGTTCAAATAGTCGTATCTAGTGTGTGTACGTTATTGGTGGATTATCTTTGAACGATTGCATAGTACAGCGGTCGCCAACCGGTAGTCTGCGAGAAAATTTTGGGGGTCTGCGGCTCCGGTCAGTGCATCCCCGAGCAAGGTCAGGAGAAGGACCCTGCTGGGGGGACGCACTGGCCAGAGCCGCGGACCACGTTCCACAAGCAATTTCCGGGCTCAGGAAGGTGGGCCGGGCTGTGTCCCTGCCCACAACCCACCCACTCTCTCATTGCAGGCTCAGATCTGCAAAGGGAGAGTGGGCAGGGTTGTATCACAACGATGTCACAACCGGCTCACCGCGCACGCGCAGTCAGGAGCCGGTGATTTTAGTGGTCTGCGGAACCGAAAAAGTCAGCGACCACTGATATAGTGCATGATTCTTCGCAACACTTCTAGAAAGTAGGTAATGCCCATAATGATACAGGGTTGCGACTAGTACCCATCCAGTAGAAGGACCGTCCCTCTAGAGCAGGGATTGGCAAACTCCTGTCTTTGGGCCAGATACAGCCTGGCCTCCATGTGGTGGCTCCCTTCCCTATATACTGCGGCCGGCATTAACACTTCCGCCCCCGGGGTAAATAGGGACCATTCCATCTCCTCCGCAATGCATATGGAGGAGAGGGAATTTTCCCATATTTCCTTTCAGGGGTGTTCCCTCTCCTCCGTATGCATTGTGGTGGAGAGGGATTTCCCTTTAGGGAGCGTTCCTGGTGGGGGCCGAGCTATTAGGTCGGGACTCAAGAGAAAGTCATGCCTAGTGTGCTCCTGCCCACCCCTGAAAAAGTTTGCTGACCTCTGCTCTAGAGGATGGGAAATAGCCTGCCGAGTGTGAGTATCTAGTACAAGGACCTTTTGCCCCCTAGTGGTCAGGGCCAGTATTTGGATAGGAAATAGCCCACTCATCTGTATCAAGGGTAAATACCATTCAGTACAAGGACCTTATGATGCTTACTAGTGTTAGGTCCAGTATAAGAATAGGAAATAGCCCACCCACATATATCATGGGTAATTTCCATCCAGAACTTGTGCTTGTACTGGATGTGAATTAGCCTGGTCATATATGAGTTTCATATCCCTATACTGGACCATAACACTAGGGGGCATGAAAAGGTCTTGGTACTGAATGGGAATTACCCTGGAATTATAAAAGTGGGCTTTAACCTATCCAAATAATGGATCTGGCCACTAAGGAATAATGAGGTCCTTGTACTAGATGGGAATTAGCCTGCTCATATATGAGTGGGCTATTTCCTATTCCTATACAGTACATGACCACTAGGGGGCATGAAAAGGACCTTGTACTGGATGGGAATTAGCCTGCTCATATATGAGCGGGCTATTTTCTATTGCTATACAGGACCTGATCACTAGGGGCATGAAAAGGTCCTTTTACTGCATGGGAAATAGCCTTCTCATATATGAGCAAGCTAATTCCCATCCAGTACAAGGGTCTTATGATACCTGCCAGTGGTTAGCTTCTATATAAGGATAGGAAATAGCCTGCTCATGAAAACAACTTTAGTTCTCATCCAGTACAATGACCTTATGATGCCTGCCAGTGGTTAGCTCCGGTATAAGGATAGGAAATAGTCTGCTCATATATAACAACGCTAGATCCCATCCGGTTGACAGACCTCATGATTTTCTTAGTGGTCAGGTCCAGTATAAGGATATGAAATAGCCCACTTATTTAGGCTAATTCCTTTCCAGTACAAGGACCTCATTATTTCACTGGTCAGGTCTAGTATAAGGATAGGAACCACTGGATGGGAATAACCCTGAATATATATGATTTAGAGAGCCAAAAAACTACAGTAGGGGTCCCCATTTGACTACAGAGAGCTGGAATATATGCCCAAGCCATATTATCTAGGTGATTGAGCAGAAAAGCATGAAGAATGCCAGCTCAAAAAGGATCTCATGATCTGTACATTTTTGCATACTGTGATAAACCTGAGAACAAAAAAGTTTTTGGGACAGTCAAAAAATATATGAAGGAGCAAGCCTAGCCCTACATTGCAATATCAACACCTGTGGGACATCTACGATGCAAAACTGGATAAATGTGTCAGGACTCTATACAGGTGAGGATTTTGTATCCTAGGTCTTGGTAGGCAGCACTCAGAGGACTTATGGGCAAAGAGAAACAACATGGAGATTTGTTTTTGCACCATACCAAAGTCCCTTTCCCATCTTTCTAAGTACAGTAGAATCAGGTTCTGGAACAATCATTGCCACAGATAGTAAGAACACTGCCTGGTGTACAGGATCACAAAATTGCTCCAAAACAGTAAAAGAAATGAGAAATTGGTCTGGTGATGGAAGAAAGTGTATAAAATGTCTGAGCTGGATAATGTGCCAGAAACATGGGGCTGTGCTGCGGTCGTCCTACTGCTCAACACCACACACAAACCACAGGTAAAGTGATTTCTAATTACCACCATATCAAACAAGGACCCTGCATATGAACTGTATGCCAAAACACTGAAAATACACTGGAGAGGATAGAGATAAATGCCTCAATATAATACACTTGACAACCCGATACAGATCAGTTGATAAAGAACACACGGATGTAACATACCTTGGAAATATATGTTTGAACACGATTCATTTTAGGCAGCACTATTTCACACAATCACGCAAAACATTGGGCTTTCTTACATAATACAGCCAGACCCTATGATAAATATGTAAACTTTAGGGATGCATTGAACCTACTGTCCCTCAACTATTTTGTATAACCATACTGTAAACATGTGTTCTTGATCTCAATAATCCCCTGAGGAAGCCAAAAAGGGGAAAACACGATCACTACACTATCATTACACCATAGTGTGATTAACACTGAGGGAACAGCAATTAATAGGGCCTGGAGTACATTTAGGCTGTACCACAATTTTCTGAAATTTGCAATGGATGAACCACAAAAAGGTGCCTGCATTCCATTTAGAGACCTCTTGATGTAAGCGATGTAGGCGTTAAGGGCAAAAAGACACAAAAGATCTTTTGAAATCCATCATTGCATCCACAGCCCCCTTGAAGAGGAAGGCTTAGTGAGGGGGGCCAAGTAAGGAATCGCAGGGTGGGATAACAGCTGGACTGTAAAACAGCAGGGTCAGGCATGGAGCTACAGGGAGTTGCATCCTCACCCCACCATTGCTAGGCAACTGTCCCCCAAATGTTTTGATGTGTGCACTTTTTTTTTTATATTTTGGATGTCATTGAAGGCCCATTCACAACAATATCAAAGATATTGTGCACACGTATATATACACACACACATACACAATACAGCCTGTATCGATCAAATGTTCGTTCATCGCGCATGCTCAGAACATGCACGATCACTGAACGACCGACCGTACACACGATAGATGGTCAACGATCGTCGTCCAATCCGATCCGACGGTCCGGTCGTTCATTTCCAAAGACTATGCTCGTTCGTAGGCGTCGTTGGTTACTTTTTTTACAAACGATTTTTGGCCAATCGGTCGTTCGTCGTTCATTTCCAACGATAAAAATTGGACGTGTGTACGCAGCTTTAGACTTCTCTAGCTGAATACAGTCAAACTCGGAGCCCTCCAGGTAAGTAGAATTTTCACAGGGAGGTCAGAATGGGTTGCCTTTGTGTTTCTCGCACTACGTGTACATGAAATACTGGAATTCTTGAGAGACAAATACGCAGATAATGTATTGCAGTAAAAAGGTAATTAACTAAGCATAAAGTAAATAAGTAATGGACTACACAATGCTGTTTATTTAAAATAGTACTTTTTTATGTGTGAAAATCCACATAAATTTTAATGTTTGAACACGATTCATTTTAGGCAGCACTATTTCACACAATCACGCAAAACATTGGGCTTTCTTACATAATACAGCCAGACCCTATGTATGTAGATCTGCTTTATTAAATATATTTAATAAAAGAATAAAATACAAAAAATACTGATCTGCTCTGTGGAACTATAGCTTTCAATGCTAAACATTCTGGGTGATACGTGGAGGAAACAAATTCAGAATCCCAATGCTGTCCAATTATAGCTGTAAAATGAAGAACAAAAAGTTGATTAAATTAGAACATATGAACCTATAATTCAAGATAACCATAAAACATACAGTACCTGCTCTTATAATTTGGGTATATATTAGTCTGAAATGACAAGTACTGGATCCCATCACAGTGCCATGGAAAGTGACACCGAGTTCCCTAACCCAACTCATGTGGGTAGCAAATAACAAGCAGACAAGCAAACAAACCCCCCTAATCTTTAATAAATAACCTTTATGACATTGGTTAGCTCCTGCTTATTCTCCTTGCATATTATCTAAGCAACATATATAGCTGAATACCTTTGTGAACTCATCCAATATAGTCACGTAATGACTAAAGCTCACTATACAAATGTGAATTTCAATGTACAATCAGCTTTAAATTTAACTACATAGATGGACCTTCCAAAAACCTAATCAATCTTTTTCCAGTGTGGCTGGCCTTTGCATTACAATTTTTGGATCTAGAGGAGATTGTGCAGATTGACTGTAACATGTTTACAAATCTACTTGTACATACACGAATATTTAACAACTCCCACTGCTTCTGGTATGCATACATGCACCTATATTGTTGATTTACCTCTCCTCTGAACTAGGCTTTCAAGTTTGTATCATCAGGCAGGTCAATATTGCAGAAAAGGATCTTACCTGCCTGATCACTTTTGGTTTCTGGCAAAAACCAGAACTTCACCCCTCCACCTGAGCCACTTTCCCACATGACATAGTATTTGTGTGGGGTTTGTGGGTCTTACTTAAGAATATGGAATGCACTTAAAGCAAACCCAGCAGTGGTGTTGGCTATGCCAGTTCGCACAAACGAAAAATTAAACACCTATTATATGTATGAAAGCGGTCATCTTGTGTACGGCAAACTACCATGCCATCCACTCCTGACCTTTTCCACCCACATCGCTCCCTCACTGCTCATCCTC
>NC_092865.1:37872307-37872851 GCF_032062135.1 Pyxicephalus adspersus | reverse complement strand
AGTAATGCACCCCAGTATCTTTCCCCAACTTTCTGCACCCCTCCCCTGATCATTCTGAAATAATACCAGTACATCCCATCAAATGCCTCCCCCCTTAATAAATCCCCATATTAACAACTAAAAATAGCAGCGCTATAAATAATTTGTGTACCCCAACATCTGCCCTTTCCTGAACCCCCATACCACCCTGAAATAATATCACTGCACCCCACCACTCATCTCACCCTTCCTGAACCCCATACCACCCTGCAATATTACAGGTGCATCCCATCACCTGTCTCTCCTCCTCCTGTACCCCCTATATCACCTCACAACAATAGGAGTGCCCCCATCACCTGTCTCACCGCCTCCTGTACCACCATACCACATCACAATAATAGGAGTGCACCCCATCACCTGTAACTCCCCCTCCTGTACACTCATTATACCTCACAATAGGAGTGCACCCCATTACCTGTCTCCCCCCTCCTGTTCCCCCATATCACCTTACAATAGGAGTGTACCCCATCACCTGTCTCCCCCCTCCTGTACCCCCATATCACCT
>NC_092865.1:37759374-37871848 GCF_032062135.1 Pyxicephalus adspersus | reverse complement strand
CCCCCGCAAAAATACCAAGTCAGCCCATCATCACCTGTCTGACACTCCCTCCCCCCATTTCATCCTGCAATAATACCAATGCATTCCAATCACCTAACATTTCCCGAACCCCCCATATCACCCTGCAATATCAGAGCTCCCCATCATGTCTCCCTTATATCCCCGTTCATAACTACCAGTGCGCCTTATAATAAGGGTAAGACACCCCATAATTAACCTGACAGCCTTTAATATATAAATCACACAGACATATACCTTTTTTGCTTTGTGAGGGGACTGACAATCCATATTTCCTGCCTCTCAACTGCAGTTTCCCGGGCTGAACGGGAACTAGCCGCTACAAATGCTACAGACATGTACCTTTAATAAAAATGACGGATGCAGACACTTTCGCTCGTTCCACTCTGGCGTGCCCTTACCAAAAATGGCGACACTGTCTTTTCACTTCCTTTTACGGGAGTGAGACTTCCCATCTAGGCTGTGACAGCGATTCAACCAATCATAAACAATGGAGGGGAATTCGAAAAGAGCGACCGGCTGGTGAACGGAAGGAGTAAAGAGAGAGAAGGCTGCATAGATCGGGGTAAGGAATTATTTAGTTATGTGCGTCATTTCAAAGCATATATGTTCAGACATGGGATGCGAATTATATTTGGCAGTGTATATGAAAATAAGCATAGAAAGTTCAGAAGACTATTGTAATAGCAGAAAGTGTTACTGTGTAGTCTCTTCTGTTTCGGTAGTGTGTGTTTCATTATTACTTATGTCTGTAGATTGACACCAATTCCTGCTCATAGGAAATCACATCCTTATTTTAATAGGAAAGTATGCAAATTTCATATTGGATACTGTAACAAAGGTATTCCTATAAATTAGAGGGTTAACACAATAATTAGAGAGATATGTACATTTAATACTACAAAAATACGTTTTATAAATTTAGTGCTACAACCAAATGTTTAAATACAATTAGCAAAAATTAAACAACCTAGGGAGCAAGGCAAATAAAGCCCTAGATAAAACTAATTAGCCTTTACTAGGGGGGAAATGTTAAAAATGGCTTTTTTTGTGTTTGAAAGTACCTGTGATGTATTAATAAAATTTACAAAAAAAGTAACTAGTAATTAGTCAATAAAGCTGTTATTCCTGAAGGGTTACATAGAGAGAACACATTTAATGATCAGACCCAGGTGCTATCCTCTGAGTGGCAGCCAGGTGCAATCCTCTGAGTGGGCAGCTGTCCCTCTGACAGCGGAGTGCTCCTGGGTACACAGGTAGAGCTGCAGTCTCAGCCAGTCATTTGTTTCAAAAGATTTGTACTAATTTAAAAAAAAAAATGATTACGCACGAGAACATTCCTAAACACACCACATAAGCACAAGTACAGTAGCCATAAAGAGAACCAATTTAGTGCTCACAGCCCCGAATCTCAGCCAGTCCTACATATAGTGCAGGGATGCCTTTTCCCAACCTTGCTTGTACCTTCTAGATTCTTTTAAAAGGAAACATTAAAAATAATAAAATCATTTGATGCCAGGTACAATTTTCTTATTTGTTTTTTTTCCTATGGTCAGATATACTTAAGTCTTTTTGAACAAAAAGTGCTATAGCGGTCTTATCATTTTTTTTTTTACAGGTGTATACTGCATGCAAAGTGCAGTGGCACACCTATTCTTGGCATGTGTATGGTGCTGTGAATTCATCTTAGTGCTAAGAGATTTGATACACTTGTGTAGATTGCTTTTATTTTATAGTTCTCTGTTAACTTCATGTAAATATTTCAGTAATGTATGTTTTCGTTGCCTGGCAACACTTATGTGTGCTACCAGCAAGACAAGACATCTCCAATACAAAAGCTGGCCCTATGCTTGTCCATCTGAGAATGTTTTTCTACGAAACTTTCAATCACCCATAGCTCATTCATATTCACTTTGGAGTAGATAACTGGAAAAAATGAATGTTATTTTTAGAACACATTATGCATTTGATCAGCATATTTTACAAAACACCTAATTTTTTCTATATATGAAACTAAATTCAAATTTTAAAGTTGTATGATCAGGCATGTCATTATTGCAGAACGATACAAGAGATGTCTCGTCTGCAAAAATGCTGCCTGATCACACTGGGTTTCTGAAAAAAATATGAGCTGCGCATGTATAACGTTAGCTTTGGTTGCCAGGAAAACCTGGTAATCCCAGTTTCCCTTGCATGTGCCAGGATGATGTAGGATTTTGTCATTCCGACATGACCAACCAAGATGGAGGTAGAACAGAAGAAAGATCATGTGCGTGGCGCTGCAAGGCGGACAGGTGAGTTTGCCAGGCTTAGTTCCGCTTTAAAGGCCAACCAAAATGTTTTCTTTTGTTCTAAATACAGTTGACAAAGGTTACAAACTGTGTCCAGTTGTTGTTGCAGTCCGAACTTGTTGAGATTTTCTTTTTGTTTACAGTTTACTCTCTAAAACAGGAAGCAAAGCATATCTCAATAACAGAAACTAATTAACATTTGCATGCAGAAAAACTTCACCAAAGCTGCTATAGCTGCATTATTACGTATTATCATTTCTAAGTTTGCCAGTGCTCGGTGATAAACACTGTGTAACTGCAGTCTTCGTTGAAATTTTAGTGACTAAGGTTTTTTTTTTTCTTTTCCAGAACATTTTAAAGAATTACAACTCTTCCAAGTGTTTGAGAAAATACCATGAAGCCATTTTAAATGTATTCACACAATAGAATTTTGACATCCCTTCTGAGGAACTCCTTCTGTTAAATATTTGTGATATGTCACAAAAAAGCCAGCATCCTATTACCAACAAAAACATAAATAGAACGTATGTAATCTCTGCATGCAAAAATGTTGGATCCCTGGTAACACACAAACTAGAGCCAAAGTTAAAGCTTCAAAAAAGGGAAACCATAGCGAAAGTGTCCCCAAATGTGGAAAAGGATGTTCAGCCTGAGCCTGAAAGACATCTGACTTTACAGAGGAGGCTAAGAACTGGATCTATTGAGAAAGATGAAATGGATAAAAACCAAGATCAGTGTGCTAAAGGCAAGATTCAATTTGGAAAACAGGACGTGCAGTATGAAATACCACAATCCAACACAATCAGCAGTGCATCTAACAATCCATCTGAGATAAAAACAAAGGGATTGCATGGTACTAATGGGAAAGCATTCTATCCAAAAGCTCTTGTAAATGGCATAAAAGCTGAAAATAAACATGAGTCTAGATCTTGTGAGGATGTAAAGGTGCTTTCTAGTAGGAATGCAAAGGCAAATGAAACGCCCAACAGCAGCACTGGAAAAGATTTATTTAGGACACCTGTTTTAAAAAGTGGAGGTGTGGATAAACAGAAAACACCAAAGAATGGGGGTTCTGGCCTGTTCAGGTCTGCATCGACAAGGGATACTAAAAGCCCTGCTATAACACCAAAACGCCCAGTGAGCACATTACCTACCACCCCAAGGAAGATAGCTTCTACAATAGGACGGCCAGAAAAAATAGAGGAAACCACAATTTCATCAGAATCTTTACATGTAAGAGATGAGACAGTCAGTTTGCATCTTAATCATGTGGATGAACCTAACAAAGAAGAAAACTGTGCAGTGACTGTTGCTGTGAGAGTTAGACCATTCAGCAAAAGGTTGGTATGATAAATATGTGTTCCATGGTTCTGTGCTGACTTTCCTTATTCTAGAAATATTCTTCTGTTAAAGTAAAACTGAACTTCTGATATAAAAATTAGGTGCTGCAGCACTTTTATGAGTGCATCAGCAATTTTGTCTTGGTCCCACAAATCCCTTTTAAGTCTACCAGTAATGTTCACTATACTCAATTTCGGCATTGTTAAATGGAAACAAAATCGCTCTCAGTGTCAGTGCACACCATGGGTATCGGCATTATAAGTGCTGAATAATGAGCCTGTAGCTTGTCAAGCAGGACCTGGCCATACCTAATCCTACCCACTACTTTCTGAATTGGCAGCACTGCCAGATATTCTGTTTCGTGTTCATATTTTAAAAGCAAATAACATTTAGTGGAGGTCCTTTGTAGGCATGAAAAGTCATGATTAATCTCCTCATTTTAAAACATTTCCTAAAGCATAATTTACATTTTTGATGGATAAGGGACAACCTGATCTGCTTTTTTTATGTTTACCTATAATCCAATTGTGGGAAATTTCTCAGGCTTCCCTTCTTGTGATATCTGTATATGAAGTGGAGGTGTGGTTGTCTTTTAGACAGGGGAAAAATGGACATTCTCTTCAACAGTGACATAGAGTTATTAAAATCCTGAGAGAAACTATAATCCTTCTCCATTTTATCTACAACAAACCTCAGCCTCATTTTTTCAAAAAAAAAAATATTTTCACAGCAAGACTTTAGATGCCTAGGTCTGTGTTATAAAAATAGATTTGAAATGTAATGAATATTTTGATGAATGCTTGTAGGGCACTTACATGTTACTTTGTGTAATTGGGCTTTTTTAAAATGTAACAATAGTAGTTACACTGTGTTTTGTAAGAACATATTTGACAAGTGATGTAATGAATGTATCTGTTCATCAATTTTTTTTCTGGTTGTTCTAGGGAAAAAAATGAAAATGCAACCCAAGTGGTATTTATGAATGGAAAGGAGACCATTGTTAAACCTCCTGACTCCAAGGAGAGACATAACTTCCTTTTTGACTTCTCATTTTGGTCCTTCAATAAATCAGACCCCAATTATTCAGGTCAAGAAAAGGTATATGAAAAGTTAGCCGTTCCTCTGTTAGAGTCTTCTCTTCAGGGATACAATGCTTGTTTGTTTGCCTATGGACAGACCGGATCTGGCAAGTCCTACACGTATGTATAAAATCAGTTGTATACTGCTATTACAAAAATATAGTTGAACTACCCATCGAAATTAATTATATATACAGGGGGGTGCTGAGAAGTTCCTGGCTTTGCCCCCTTCCAGATGAAATAGAAAAGTGAGTGTGGGGGCATATGTCACCCTTATATTCTAATATGTAACTATGCAAATATCAGGTCTTTGCAATTCTTAAAACTTTTTCTTTTAGTGAGAAGCTGTGATGGCAGAGGCACAAGCAAGTTTCACGTCGTCGGAGTTACGGGCCATCATGAAGTTTTTGTTTCTCCAGGAAAAGTCAGCAAAGGAGATTCATACTGAGATGTCACAAACACTGGGGGAATTTACTTCCTACAGCACTGTCAAAACCTGGATATCTTGTTTCAAGACTGGGCATTTCACCATTGAAGATGAGCCCTGCAGTGGGCGCCCCCCAACCTCAACTAAGCCGGCAACCTGCGATGCTGTCCATGAGCTGAATATTGAGGACCGGCGAATATCCACAAAAAAGATAGCCCAGATACTTGACATTTCACGGGAGCGTGTTGGGTTTGTTATCACCACTATCCTAGACATGGCCAAGCTTTCAGCAAAGTGGGTGCTGACATGTGTGAACAGTGATCAGAAGAAGGAACTATTCTGGGCCGTTTGGGCCCATTTTGAAGCTGCACAGGACTTTTTGGCTAGGTTAGTGACTGAGGATGAAACCTGGCTCCACATCTATGATCCTGAAACCATGGAACAGTCAAAGGAATGGTGGCACGGCGGTTCCCCACGGCCGGAAAGGTTCCAAACCGAGAAATCGGCCAAAAAATCATGGCGTCCGTTTTCTGGGACAAAGACGGTATTCTATTGGTGGAATACCTACCTCAGGGTTCTAGTATCACTGGACAGTATTATGCTAACCTTCTGGACCAGCTGAAGGAGGCAATTAAGACGAAATGCGGAAAGTTGACCAAAGGGATCCTTTTTTGCAGGACAATGCACCTTCGCACAAGTCCAAAGTTGTGGCTGCCAAATTGAACACCCAGGGTTTCCAATTGGTCCACCATCCCCCTACTCACCTGACCAGGCCCCTTTGGACTATTATCTGTTCCAGGATTTACAGAAACACCTGAAGGGGCAACTTTTCAAGGACATTTATGACATAAAAGATGCTGCTGAGAGCTGGTTTGCGGCCTAATCAAAGGACTTTTTTTGAACGGTCTAGAAAAGCTGAAACCAAGTGCATCAGTCTCAGGGGGGAATATGTTGAATACATGTGTTATTTCATAACTCTGGCTCTCTTCTTTCTGGGCAAATCCAGGAACTTCTCAGCACCGTGTGTGTGTGTGTGTGTGTGTATGTATGTATATGTGTATATATATATATATATATATATATATATATATATATATATATATAATTATTTTTTTTCTATTACAAAACAACACAGACATTGTTACCTTTATCTTCTAAACTATTAGTTCCATAATTCCACAATCTAATGGAGGCCATCAAAGGCAGACCTTTTTAATGTTTGGCATGGATATCATTTATGGCCTCCATAGATATGTAGAGATATAGAGAAGTGACTGTACAAAGAGATATAAAATGTGTTATTTTTATTGGTTTACCAGGTGAAAATAAATAGGGGGGGGGGTCTAGATAAAGAAAGCACTAGAAAGCTGCTAGTTATGCAGTAGTTTCTATTTTTATGAATTAGCTTTCATAGTGTTTCAACAGTCTGTGTTAGTTTTCAGATCTTGTTGAAATGGCGGGGTCGATTTAAAAGGGAGTAAAGAACCACTCAAAGAATTGTGTAAATATTTGCTTTTTTTTGGACATTTTCTTTTTTTTGGACATTTCTCCTTTAAACAGAAGTGTAAAAATGCAAGTTAATGGTATCATCAAGCTTTAAACTATTCATCATTAACTTTTAACTTATTGTACTGAACTTCTGTGTTAGACATATGAGGTAGTCTCTTTTTGCTTTTGTTGCAGTATGATGGGTTTCGATGAAGAAGTAGGCATTATTCCAAGATTTTGCAATCAACTCTTCTCCCGGATTCAAGCAACAAAGCAGCAGGTACTACTGTTTGTAATATACAAGCTGTGTTAGTAGAAAAAAAGCTGTTTGATAGAATCCATCCTTTTTTGACCAAATCTGATTTTACAAATGATATGCAACTGACAGTTGTACATAAAATTTTTGTATCTGTTTTAAACTGATATGCTCCTGTGTATCCTACATAATCCTAAACATTTTAACAGTGCCATTTAAAAGGGCAAAAGCAGTTATTGATGAATGTAACACCTTTACATCTCAAACAGTAAAATAATATTTGCCATTTGACTCTATTAGAATTTATATTTCACCTAAATTAATTGTGTACATGTCAGTATTATCAACTCATACAATGTTATTTTGTGTAAAGCTCAGTCAACATCACATGGTCTTTGGTTACCAGAAATATTGTGGGTGCTAATGTCATTAGAAACTGTTATCAATAAACTTGTCCTGTGTGGTAAACATGCAGTTAGCATCAGCAAAGTATAATAATGCAGCGTCGGGTGCAATTATACAGCCCTGCTATACAGGGTTCAAAGCTTTTATCCTTAATGAGCCAATATGTTTGTCCTTGTATACATAAAAACAGGGCATTTTAATACATTATTGATAGTAAGTTGATCCCTGTCTTGTGAATAATAATGAAACAACAAGCATAATACACTGCTCAAAAATGTAAGGGAATGTTCAATCAAGAAATTGGAAAACCAAGTCAATTAAACTTCTAGGATATCATCTGTTCATTTATGAAGGCTAAGTAATTGTGAAAATCGAAACACCAACAGGTATACAGGATTGGCAAAAGCAAGCAAACTTCCAATAGGTAATAGTTTTACTACATACCATTTCTCTCTTATTCTTGGCTTGTTATCAGTCTTGCCTTTTGCTAGTGCCCTTGTCAATAATAGTACTGTATAGTAACATGATGAAATTCCTGCAGCCCATTCAGATTGCTCAGGTAGTCTAGATCTTCCAAGATCGTTTACTGTGTCTCCCAGTACAATCTCAAGTACTTGGAAGAAAAACCGGGAGACAAGCTTTTAGATAAGGCGTGCTGGACACTCATAGAAGGGCAACAACTCGGTGGAAGGACCAATGTTTGCGTGTTTATATGACGAGTAAAAAGAGGATCACAGTTAGGGCCCTAAAAGATGACCTTCACCATGTTGCTCATGTTCGTGTTTCTGACCAAACCATTAACAACACACTCCATGAGTGGCATGTGGGCCTGACATCCTGTAGTGATACTAGTGGACCATGCATCTGTTTCTACTAAGTACTTTAAAAGGGTTCCTTAATTCCTCCCAAGCCTGGGAGGAGAACCGCTGCCCCAGCAGAAGATTTCTCAAACATTGTTTGGACCTCTGACAAATGTGGGGGCCTAACACACTACTGAGTCACAAAATGAGTTTTAATAAAATTCACTCAAGTTTGATCACCCTTTATTTTTAGTTATTTACTTTGACTTTAAATCCAGTGGGTAAATGATTTTGGTTATCTTTTGACCGTTACATAATTTTGTTTTCAATGATTTACAGTGTATATTAATAAAGATTTTCAACTTGTGCATTTCAGTCATTAAGAACTAATATTTGATTTTACTGTTCTCTTTTTTTGAGAAAATGTATTTTAGCAAAAAAAAAAATTTTTTTTTTTGCATTTTCACTGTATTGAAAGTTGATGATGAGCTTTGTATGTTTTTTGCTTTAGGTCTCTTCTCATCTGGAGATGAGTTACTTTGAAGTGTACAATGAGAAGATTCATGACTTGCTGGTTTTTAAAGCTGACAGTGAGCAAAAGAAGCAAGCAGTAAGAATGAATAGTAGTTTGATTGAGTACATTTTCTGTTTTTTTAAATAAAGAGGAAAGGTTTTCAGCAAGGTTCTAATGCTAGGAATTCTAAATTTTGCAGTACAAAATTTTGAAATACTCTGCATTCCTAAGATCTCACCAGAAGGTCTGTAATAGCAAAGACACTTGTAAGCATTGAGCTTAGAAGTTGAATTCTGTTACAAAGTCTGCTTTAGTGGGACAACTTCAAGTGGGCAGACCTATTGCAGTAATTGCCAATAGTGGAACTTTTAAACCCTGGGATAAAAATTGAAGCCAATCAATCAATGGAAAAATATATTTAAAGCCCATGCTCGTCAAATTATGACATGTGCATTCATCCACTCTTCATAAAATACTAGTTGCCTGGTTGTTGTGCCACTCCTAATCACTCCAGTAATTTGTGGAGCAACTGAACAAAAACAGACGTGCTGAGAAGAACTTCAAGGTGAGAGAATCAAAGGGTACTGAAACAAGAGTAGCAGCATGACAGTATGCCCTGGTCAGATGTAGTATTTTACATTGAGCTGAGGATACAGCCTAGTCACTGCCTGCACATCTACAAATTAAAACTAAAGATCTGCAGGGTCTCATTCTCTCCCGCATGCTATTTACTTTTGTATTCTCATTCTATAAATTAAACCAAAGAAAGAATTGTATGTAAAAAAAAATAAGAGCTGCACAAACCTTTCCATGTTAGCTGAAACTCCTTCAGACTCTTCTGACAGGGGCTAAAGCCAGATGTCACAATTCTTCTTGTACAAACATGTATGGTTGCCGGAGAAGCCCATGACACTTCCATTCTCCTCCTCAAAATCAATGGTGGGAGGTTTATATTTTATTCAAAGGTTTTATTGGCACTTTGTCTACATGGGAAGGATAGGGTAGTAGTCCTGATAAGGGTGGTTATGTGAACATTCT
Organism: Pyxicephalus adspersus; assembly: GCF_032062135.1. Classification (NCBI taxonomy): domain Eukaryota; kingdom Metazoa; phylum Chordata; class Amphibia; order Anura; family Pyxicephalidae; genus Pyxicephalus; species Pyxicephalus adspersus. The sequence continues at coordinate 37,862,191 of NC_092865.1, read as the reverse complement.
GCAAGACACTTAGAGAGCATACAGCAGGTGCAGCACTTTAAAAAAAAAAAAGCTGAAATGGCAATCTGTTGGTGAACATGGAACACACCTAACTGCCAGTAGTTTGTGGACATCCCTTCAAATTATTAGGGTCAGGTGTTTTCGCTAAATTCTACCAGTAATGCTACAGAATACAGTATGAGAAACAATTATGCACTGCCAGCCATGTGGAATCAGTTTGGGGAAGGTCCTTCTCATGGCTGTGCCCTTGTGCACAAAGCCAGGTCTATCAGTATATTGGTTAATTAATTTGGTGTGGAGTAACTCAGGTGGCCTGCACAAGTCTTGCCCTGAGTTCAACTATGCTGTAAAAAATTGGAAAGAATTGGAGCATTACACTATGCATATTGCAACTATGGTTTAGTGAATAGTAGAAATGATGAAATGTCTTGCAAATTCAAATAGCCTATTTTTGATACACCCCCTGTACTAAGAGGTGTAACCATTTATTAACACTGAAATGTCACCATTAGGAATGTATAGTGGTGTGCAGGGGGTTATTTCAGAAAATTCATTATTCAATATTCTTAGGTTCCCATAAACACATTTTAAAATCTTGTAAAAAGGGGTGAGTTGAGGTGGTATTGATGGCCATAGTTTTGAGATATCCAGCAGACTCATGTAGGTGTGAAGGTGAGGTGTAAACAAACTTTTACCCATGTGGTCAACTTCTCTGTATACCTGAACATATATACAACGTCATATCACTTTAAACATTTTAGCTTAAGCCTTTAATTCTTCTGTAAATATGAGGGTTTTGGCTAGCAACAGATTGCATCTATATAATGTACTATACAACATATTAATTGTCTGGTTGAAACTAAATCATAATTGTGAGTTTGCTGCCAAAACACATTTTTGTATTACTTTATTATTTTTACTTTTGCTTTAGATGTTTGCAGGTAATATAGTCACTCTTAAGCCAATTAGGCAATACTTGATTTTGCATGATTTGACTGGTTTAGTTTACTTTTTTTTTATTATCTTGGCAGCTTAGAGTACGAGAGCATCCATTGCTAGGACCTTATGTGGAAGACCTTTCAACGTAAGCAACAATTTATAAATTATTGGGATTAGTTTATTTTTTTAAATCTACTTTTTATTGTTGATAAAACACAGTTTTAGAGCCAAAACACTTTGCCAGCTGTTTATTATAAGGTGCTGCCTTAATGCAGCTCACATTAGTGTATGGGGGGAAAAATGTGTTACTGCAATGCACCACAACAGCAAGATGTAAAGGGCCCTCGATAATTTAATAACCATCATATGACTGCTTTGGTTAGGAATGCTAATGTAGTTTTTCTTCTTTATTGTAGCAATGTTGTATCTTCATTTCAAGACATCCAGGTGAGAGTTAATGCTTTAAATCAATTTGTTTTTCTTTTTTATCTATCTATCTATCTATCTATCTATCTATCTATCTATCTATCTATCTATCTATTATCTATCTATCTATCTATCTATCTATCTATTCTATCTCTATCCTCTTCAATTGTTGTTCATTTAATGTACCACAGTTTCAGTGCCTTGTATCTGTTGTTTTACTTAGGGCCTACACTTCAGTTGGTTTCCATACCCTGAAATTCAAAAGTGAATACCTAGATGTTATAGACATCTAGTATTGATAAATGTACCTAGTAATATTCTATTTTTCTTCTGTCTCTTCTACAAAGGTGGTACCCATGGTTCCATTATTAGCACAAATGTATTTTTCATATACATACTTTTAGGGCAAAAATGTTTATTGCTCATTTGCAATGTTCTATTCAATGTTTTTATTTATTTTTACTGATTTTTTTTTTTTTTTAGAGTTGGCTTGAGTTAGGTAACAAACAGAGAGCCACTGCTGCTACAGGCATGAATGACAAAAGTTCCAGATCTCACTCTGTCTTTACGCTTATCCTGACCCAGACCAAGGTATTTGCTATCCTATTTTTTTCTAGTAAAGGTGGCATACTTAACTATCTGAAATTTACCTTTGAATGAACGCTCCTTCTTAGACTGAGGTTGTGGATGGGGAGGAACATGATCACAGGATCACTAGCCGTATAAACCTTGTGGATCTTGCTGGAAGTGAAAGATGTGCATCAGCAAAGACCAATGGAGACCGTTTAAAGGTTTGAATTGTTTGAAAAACAGCATTTATTGTCTCGAGATTGCTAAATTATTACCATTTATTGACATGTATGTTCGGTCTGTGTTTCTGTTGGAGAGTTTGATTGTCTGTAAAATAGTTCAAAGCCTACCCAACTAGATTCCAAACAAAAAAAGTATGGCTGGACATATACTGGGTGCTTTACTGAATTTCTTTAGACCTAAAAAAATAGCGTGTATTTTTTTTTTTTTTTTTGATACACAGGAGGGCATCAGTATCAACAAATCTCTGCTAACTTTGGGGAAAGTGATATCTGCTCTTTCAGAGTGCTCGGTAACTAGAAAGAAAGTTTTTATTCCATACAGAGAATCTGTTCTTACTTGGTAAGTTAGATCCTGGGAATTGTTACTGGGATAGGGCTGTCTAATATTTTTCCACCCTTTGCTATATCTAATTTTCTAATTACAGTGGACAAAGTATGGGATTTACCAATGATAATAAAGATGCCCTCTTGGCTTTGCTAACCAGTAAATCAATACCAAGCATTGTGACCATTAAAATTTAAAAGTCTAATGTCTATCTTATTGTGCTTTTTGGTCTGGGACTCGCTGTGAAGTTCATATTGTCTCCTTCTATATAGTTCTGTTCTTGCAGTTCCCCTTTAAAGTTGATCTACCATGAGAGACTATATGAAGAGCTATTGCTGACTTGGTTCTAAAATATAGAGCTTTTCTTATTGGTGTTCTCTCTGTCTTTAAAACATTCTGAACTACTAACTCACATGAGTATGTAGCACAGGCATTTAACAGCACATTTAACTAATTGTGGCTCAACTTTTGTTAGGGCCAAGTCACACAGAAGACTCGGCCCCTATGAAATCATGCTGCAGATCATTACAATGATCTCAGTGAAATTACAACCTAACTGGCTACAAATGCTGCAGAATCATGCTATCAACAGGGCATCAGTGTTGTTGTCGACCTTGTTATGGGAGCAGAGACCAGCTTTTGGAAATCAAATTATAGAGGGCTTTTAGGTATCTAAACGTTATAAGTACAGTGGTTCCTTGGTTTAGGTCCTTAATCTGTTCCAGATCCTTGGATTTATACCAAACAGGACTTCTACCAAACAAATTTTTCACAAAAGAAATAAAAGGAAAATGAATAATCCGTTCCCATGAAAAAAAAATCCTATTGTTAGTGGCATATTAATAATTGATGGGGCTGTATGAAATAATTTAAACACTGCTTAATACTAAAATACATAAATACAAAAGCAATTAGATGATTTAAATGAAAATGTAACCTCGCTTTACTTTTTGCTGAGAAGAGTCGAGTGCCTACTAGAATGGTGCTGGGAAGGGAGGAGGAGGAGATGGTATGTATTTCACTGAGCGGTATAGTGCGGGTTGTTCACTTAATGGTAGCAACTGGGGTACTGACGCTCGTGGGCAGTCGTGGCTTCGTCACAAGAGAGGTAAATAAGGGTAGCGTGCCGTGTTGTGACTCATTTTGACCCATACATGATCAAGCAAAGGTTGTATACCAAGCAAAATTTTTCGTGTCCAAACAAGACTTATACCATTTGGACGTATACCAAGGTACCACTGTATTTTTGTTTCCAATAGTTACTAGTAGCTTTGCAGCTAGCTTTACAACATCAACTGTTGTGAAAATATTAAATGCTGACGCAGAGCAGTCAAGTTGGAATTTAAAGGGTAACTTTTAATTAAAAAAAAAAACAGGTGAGAGTGATATTGCTTGTTTGCTATGTTTTTTTATATTCCTTTTTATTTTTTCTGCTAGTTATCAATTTTGTTGTGATTGTGAAGTCTATACAACTGTTACTCAAGTTATTTTTCAATTTAATATTAAAAATTATATTAGCTGACAACAGTCAATACTTTTCAAAAAATCTGTGGCTCTTTTCAAAAAATGGCTCTTTTCAAAAATATTTAAAAATGCTTTCAGACAACTAAATAAAAATGAACTCTTTATTATAGAAAGAAAGCTGCAACTAAAAGTAAAAAAAGCGAATATTTTTAAAGTACCTGAAAGAAACTAAGATTTAAATACATGTATTAATGCTGCTAATACTTTTACTTTTTTTGGTTCATAAAGGTTACTAAAAGAAAGTCTAGGAGGCAATTCTAAAACGGCCATGATTGCTACTATCAGTCCTGCTGTCAGTAATATTGAAGAGACGATGAGCACACTGAGATATGCCAAACAAGCTTGTCTAATAATAAACATTGCCAAGGTGAACGAAGACATGAACGCCAAACTGATCAGAGGTGAGGGTCTTGTGTTGTAAATCATAATTCAGGAAACGAACCAGCATGGAGATTAATAATTTCTTAGATTGAAGCCTGGCCATGCTGTTCTTTTGCTCTGGTCATAAATGTTTTTATTTGATGAACTCAAACTGTACTTTAATTTTAAAATGAATGATTTTTGAGGTTATAAATTAGGAAAAAGTAAATCTTGAATTTAAACAGGATTGTTTCACTTTTTGATAACATCTGGGCAAAATAATGTAATTTATTAGACAAGGTCCATGACATTAGCCACCGCAATGGTAAAAGTAAAATTGAACATACATATTTCCAGTTCTGCATTACAATTGCCAAATATTTTATACTACTAATAAAAGCATGGTAAATGATAACTAGATAATGTATTGTAGTATGTTCACCTGCAACTATACCTGAGCTGGAGCTCATTTCTATGTGCTATGCAGTACTATGCTGTGAATTCCTTTTTTGTAATCAGAGAGTGAATTTAAATGCTCTAATGAACAGGTATACATCTTGGAAGCGGAATAAGTAGATAAGGGTCTGACAGGAAGCTTGGGGGGTCAGAGAAGGAGTGGGTTGCCCTCTATATTAGACTAATGTATTTTGCTTCTACATGACAAAACTTTTTCTAGCTGCCTTCCAAATCCAGAAACTGAGACATCAAACTTCCTGATATTTTATGTTTAGTTGTGCATAATTTTGGGCAAAGGTGTGGTGTTCATTCATCATATAGAGTTTTTTTGTTCTCATACAGGTATATAGAACTGGGTAAATCCTCCTTATAGCCCTTATATATAAAATGGCTGAATTTTCCTTTTTGTTCCTATACTGTCATCTGTGGGAATTCTTTCTTTTTTTATGGCTGTTTCTGTAGAACAATAGACATTAAGCATGTTATGTTATTTAGAACTGAAATCTGAAATTGAAAAGTTGAAAGCCGCTCAGTTGTCTGCCAAAAATATGGATTCAGAGAAATATCGACGTTGTCATCAGGAAATCACCTCTCTTAAACTGAAACTAAGCCAGCAGGAAAGGGAGATGGCTGAGTTACACAGGTAAGAAACTGAAGAATCTGGAAAAAAATTGTGTTTTAATATTCTGTAACTTGTATAGCAATGCCGAATGATTGTTAAACATTAAACAACTAATACCTGCTTAGACACAACAACAAAAATGTTTGGAATAGTTAGTATTTCCATTTATATTTATTTTCCATTTTTCTTTAAAGTTTAACTCCAGGCAGATAAGATACCAGTTACTCCAGTTTTGTATTATTGAATGTATCACTTTATGTCCCTTTCTGTTTGAAATACATGCAGAATAATCACTCTCAACTGACTTGGTATAAGCTTTTTTATCTACTGTATAACAGAGCTCAGACTGTGGGTAGGAAAGTAGCACTGGAGTTTAGCTTAAGTAAATATTTGAAAAATATGCAGACCTTTTCCTTGGGTTTTTTTCTTGTGATGTGAAGATAAAATAAATTACATTCTGATAAGTTGCTAATGATGCAACCACATCGTTATTGAGGTCAATTTATTGATACAGGCTACAATAATTATTATAATATAATTGGTTAAATTATTTAATCTGTAATTAGTTCATGATCTAGGATTTCAGTGACCAAGTGATAACTTTACTAATGTGTAGCACAATATATACTTTCACCAGGATCCACTTTGATTTTATGTTTTAAAATTGTTATTAAGGTTTATAGAAAATCTGCAGTATCCATGTAATCTATTCATGAAATAAGCTTAACTTTCCTATGCCTTTATGTTATCAAATAATTACCATTACAATATTTCTACACATTTGTTTCCTTGTTCAATCTTGTGTGTACATAGGATTTGGAAGGAGAGGCTTGAACATGCTGAGCAACGGAAGAGAGAGGAGACCAAGGAATTACAGGTGAGATTAACAGTAAACTCAGAGGGTAAGAGTCACAAAGGCACCAAGTTTACAATTTATCAAATTAAGGTACTAAAGTTCTAATAAATCAAATGAGACAAACTATATCCAGTGCAGAGTTCCATGTGCAGAAAGAACATTTCAGGGTAATATCTCAAAAAAATAGAGAGCGGAAAATGGGGGGGGCTTGCCCTTTACCAAATTAGGATAAAATTTGCAGTTATAAGATACTAGTGACCCTAGCTAAACTAGTGGTCAATAAGTGTGTGTGTGTGTGTGTGTGTGTGTGTGTGTGTGTGTGTGTGTGTGAAGAATTACCAGGTCTCTGGATAAAAAGTTTCTTATAATGACTCTCCAAAATCCACTTGCTCTCAGCTAAACCACATAAGTTCCAGTATTTATTCAAATAACCACAAACATGTACTGCATATCTAAACAAGGGCTCTCAAAAGTAGTTCACATTAGGGATAAAAAATAAAATAATCATCTGTAGGATGTTTATCATAGAAATTTACTAAATCCTGATAGGCGCTTAGAAGTTCTAAATCTTGATTAACAGGCATGCAAACCACGAAATGGAAGCATGCCTGTTGATGGAGATACGAATCCTCCATTGAAACATTTCTCTTTATCTTTTGCTCCAGGGACAACTTGGAAATTTGGTTTTCCCCTTTCTTTTTGTTTTAGTAACAGTGATCACAAGTATAAGTAGAAGGATGAATCTGCCCCTTATAGGACACGCACATCGATAGAAACTTGACAGAAGGTCAAATGCACTAAAATACAGTATTGATAATATTTTGGTTTGGGTTTTCCATACATAAAGATATATTACACCACATGCTTCATTTTTCAAAATTGTTTTTCTACATGTTAAGTATAAAATGTGTACAGTATGTATATTGCAATCACTTTACAATTCAGCTGATTTTGCATAAACAATGGAAAATGTTCAGATTGTTTTTGTGAAAGCTACTCTTTTCACGTTAGTTTTGCTTTGCTCCAATTAGAAAGCAGGAATTACCTTTAAAATGGACAACCGTTTGCCAAACCTTGTAAATTTGAATGAAGATCCTCAGCTATCAGAGATGTTACTGTACATGATAAAAGAAGGAAGGACCACTGTGGGAAAATACTGTAAAAACTCATCTCATGACATCCAATTGTCTGGAGCTCTTATTGCTGAAAATCATTGGTAAGGCCATATGAACAGTAATCCTTGGGAGAAGATGACTGCAAAATCCAAATCTGTTGAAAACAATGGTCTGCAGACAAAGTTTTAGGCCCTTCATGATTAACTCCTTTTTTTTGTCTTTTGGCAGTATCATTACAAATATTGACAATGTAGTCAGAATAATCCCTAATGGAGAGGCAAAGACATATGTTAATGGTAACGAGATTTCATCTTCTACCATTCTTCATCATGTAAGTTCAACATTTTAGTTTTGTTGAAGCCCTGTGAAAGTATAAGGAAATGTATTAGTTTATCTTTATAGGTAATATAACAATTTGTATCATTCAGGGTGATCGTGTGATTCTGGGAGGAGATCACTACTTCAGATTCAACCATCCTGTGGAGGTTCAACAAAAGGGTCCGTCGCGTGTTTCTATTCTATGCTCAGAAGGTCCCAAAGACTTTGAATACGCAAAGAATGAACTTCTTAAAGCCCAGAGAGCCAAGTGTGTAAACACTTTTTCATAGTCTTTTACATTTACATGTTTTTATGCAACCCTAAATGCTAACTTGTTTTGCTTTAAAGATTGGAAGAGGAGATTGAAGAAGCACGGTTAAGAGCAAAGGAGGAGATGATGCAAGGAATCCAGATTGCAAAAGAGATGGCTCAGCAGGAGCTCACCTGCCAAAAGTCTGCCTATGAAGAAAAGATCAAAGCACTGGAAGCCGAGCTAGTGAGTGTCCAAAGTCTACTTATAGGTTTTCTTTTTTAAAGTGTGATTACTAAATCTAAAGGATCTACCAGATAAGAGTTATTTTTTCTCAGATTTTACTGAGATATTTACACCAGTTATAAATTTTTGCAGAAAGAGGAAACTCGAAGAAAACGGCAGCAGGAAATGACCACTCAGAAAGCTGCCAGTAAAATCAAAGAACTGGAGGAAGTAAAGCTTCATCTTCAGCAGGAGATTCAGATCAACAAAAGGAGATTAGAAATGGAAACTCTGGCCACCAAGCAGGTAAACCATTGGTTATGCTACATGTAGGTTAAAGTAAATGTGAAGTCAGATGTTTTTCCTGGTTTTTGAGTGGGGAACTATTACAACATGGGGCAAGTTTTTTTTTAACTGCCTTGCTAGGGGGTCTTTACTCACTTCGTGTCTGATGGCATACCAGACAGAAAGTAAGAAAATTTGCAACTAAAGGGTAGTCCTGCCCAAGCTTTTGAGCTATTATGGTCTTTCTAGGACTTAAATGTAACCATGGAATATTTAATTGTAAGACCTTAATGTAAGTCTTTATATATTTGGACAGGAATTAGAAGATCACACAGTCCGCCATGCCAAGATTTTGCAAGCTTTGGAGGATGAAAAGCAGAAAATTGCAAAAGAGGTGGAGATGCTTCAAAAAGAGAAGAATAGCCGAGGAAAGAGTATGTCAGGTAACTATATGTTAATAAAATATATGCACTTTGAATTTGGTTTATTTGGTTGGTAAAAAAGGCTTTTCAAATATGTATTATGAGGTTTAGTAGAATGGCATTTACATTAGACAAGATCTTTATTCAGTTACGTTAGATGTGCTATTTTATGACTATTTATTTTGCCTTTTAAATATGATTGGGGATGTTTACTGTAAAGATTGTCAGATACAAATAGGGGTGTAAAGCTACTGAAACTGTAAGGTGTAGTCACTAATACCTAATATTGTAAGTGTGATTCTTTCGCTGTTGCTTTAAGTACATACTTAGCTTCTATTTGCCAAGTGTAACAAATACATCCCCAATAGAGTTGCATAAATATAGAATAGCATCTGTTTCAATATAAGTTAAATTCAAACAAATTCTATTTTTCAGTTCCACCCACTTGGAATTCCCTGAAACTGTCTGTTATGATTCAGGAGGCAAACACAATTAGTGCCAAACTCCGAAAACATACTGTATTTAGTAGGTAAGTGTTTATGGCAAGCGCTGCCTCATAAAGGAGCACAGGTTTGTACAATTTCTCAAATCTAGCAACACCTATAGTTGGCAAGCTCAAAGAAGTAATGCCTGAAGCTGATACCAGATAAGTTTTCAGCATCACCTGGTGTCCAATCATTTTGTTTTTTGTGTTCCTCAATGTTCAAGAAAATAATAAATATTTTAGATTTAACTCATCAAAATCAAGAAAAGTTGCAATATTATAGTGAAAGAAGGTTATAGAAATGATGATTCTGATAAAGTTAGTAAACATCATGTAGTGCCTACTTCTAGTTGGGACTTGTTTTAGGTTTAAATTAAAGCAAAACTTCAATTTATGTCCGTATTTCTTTCCGTAATTTCTTCATTATTATAATGTACATTTTTCCAGACATGAAGTGACTGATAAGGAAAACATACCTGGTAATTCAGTACAAATCCAGGTCAGAAACCTTAAGATGGGAATTGTAACATTCTGGAATCTGGATAAGTTTGAGTACAAGCTGGCTGCCATGAAGGACTTATATGAGGTAAATGATAAGTGGAAAGCTTAAAATACACAGCGCAAACAGCATTATTCACTGAACAAAACAAAATGCTTACTTACTGTGTGATAACATTGAGGGGTGTAGGATCTTCTAAAATGTGTAGATTTTTAGTAATTTAAGTTCAGCTTGCATCCTTGCAAAACAAAAATAGTTATGAATGCAGATACTACATTGAATTAATAGGCAAGCTAGAAATTAGCTTGCTTATTAATTCAATGTAATATATCAAAGTTCCTGAGAGACAAAGAGGCAGTAAACTACAATCACTGGAATACTACTGGAAGCATGTATGTAGCAAACACATTGAGGCAATTCGGACCATAAGACGCACCCTGATTTTCCCCCCACTTTAGGGGGAAAAAAAGTGCGTCTTATGGTCCGAAAAATACGGTATATATATATTTTTTTTTTTTTTACCATAACACATGTTGAATGTTTTTTGAAAGATAGAACTGTATGCTTTACAATGAGCATTGTTCCAATAAAAATGTATTTTAAAATAAAGATCACATTTATAATTTTCGTATGCAAGTTTATCTAAATATTCATCACAAATTACCTTAAATACTTTGTTTGCAATATCTTTAGAATCATGGTAGTCCAAAGGAAGATGATATATTTTATGATCCAACAGATGAATGGGAGCCAGAATTGTCAAAATCATCATTGTCTAATTTCTCGAGGCGCAGGTAAAGTGTAGTGACACTGCAATATGCATTTGTGAAATAAAACAATTTAAATGATGCACACATATTTTGCAAACGTAAACGCCATTGGATCTATATAACATAAACTGTAAGTAGGACAATTGGAGTGGATAGTCCTCCAAATATGTTGCTTAGATAAATACATTTATTCTGCTACTTGCCTTTTTAGACTATACATACCTGAATACAAATCTTATTTTAGAGGATCACCTATGCTTGACATGTAGTGTGATGTAGCAGCGTTACTGCCTTATATGTCTGGTTCAGTGGCATAGCTTAAATGTTCCTTTTTCGATTTTTTTAATTCTGACTTTTGCAATAAAATTGTGATGATTTAAACTGACTTCTACTGAAATTCTGTATATAAGTGAAGGGGACATATTTTATTTTCTAAGGAGCAAAAGTCTAATGAAGAACAAAAGAATTTCAGGATGTCTGTATGAAATACGAGTTCATCCTATTCAAAGTTTACAATCCGGATATTCATCAGGTAATCTATTCACTCTTTACTGCATGGTGTTGTTTAAAAAAATAATACATTTGTTTCTGCAGAGTGATGAGACAAAGTTCTTGAATTCTTATATGTTTTTAATTATATTGTGATACAATTTAAAGGTGATATTGATTGGTGCACTTAAACAAGTTAACTGTTAAAGTTGCCCTTCCACTAAAATAGGTTGTCCACTTTTAGTAGGTAAAAATCCACCTAAAAGGAAAAAAAAGAATATTGCTTACCTTCTCCCAGTCACCTGTTCATGACCTCTTGGCAAGAAAAACTCCACTTTCCTGGGAAGATAACCAGCTGGAATCTTGCTAGAATGCAGTGTCTTTTCATGAAATTTTACCTGGTCTGCATTTTATAGGAATCTACCTGGAAGCACACAGATTCCCAGCAATTATTTTTTTTATTTACTGAGAGTAGGTGATTAGGGAAAGAGCAGGGAGCACAAAAAGTGCAAGCTGATATTTTATTTCAGTTAAAGGTTCAATTTAAACAAAATGTCTGACTAGGTTCACATTTATCACACATGTCAATCACACCCATTATATCTCTATGCCTGTGTCCAGTGTTTCCTGTAATATAGGCTTCTGCATCAGTTTGTGCAAAGTGACTGTTCCTGTGTCAGACCCTAAATCCCTTATTTGTTTTCAGCACAAAACGGAATGCATTTTCAAAGCACAAAATGCGAGTCAAACCTGGTTTCAAGATAACGCTTCAAACATAGAACTTCATGTTATTTAGATGTTATTTCTTGCTTGCCTTTTGTCCCTATTACAGCTTAAATTAAAGTGAATTTAAATTTATATTACTTATTTATTACTATTCCATGTCATACTAAATAAGGATGTAAATGTAAAAAAGAAGGATTTGGAGACTAAAGATAAATTGTAGCACAAATAGTAGTGATCACTCCCATTCACTCGATCTGTGTCTAGATTGATCTTATTAATTCCACATTAAATGTTTGAACCCATGTTTGTTATTAGTGGCATAACTTGGGACCCTGCCCATCATGTGGCCTTACAGAAAATGAAATACCAGGCATAATTGTATGTGTTCCTATAACATGTGAAAAATGCTGTCAAACACATTCCAGTGTTGTTTAGGAGAGACAATGGGAGAGGAATGAAGACGTATTTAAATAAAATAGGCTTTGTTTGCTTCTCCAACAATTTTATTGGTTTACATTTGATAGGACAAAATCCTATTTCCTACCTTCCTATCTTTGAACCCATTGTGGAGATTTTACCTCACCACAAACATTGTCGAAAACAAAATAAATTGGGTTTTCTGAATTTGCACTTTTAGCCTTTCATAGTTTATTTTTAAATATGTAGTAAATTGCAGAAAATGTGTTTGCTGTTTGGGTTTATTACTTGTTGCTGTAATTTTTTTTTACCTTGTATATCTCTAATATACTACTAAGCATTTATTACATTTTATATTCTACCAACAGGTTTGATGACCAAGTCCAGTAGTTTTCTGAGCAAGTCCAGCAGTGTATGTTCTAATGGTAATGATTCACATCTACCTGGAATCTGTAAGGATTTATTAGGATGTGCATTGGAGTACCTGGGTCATAGTCATTCAGATGAGAGCAGCATTGCGGACAGTCTGGTCTCCTGTTTAGAAACGGTTTGCAAAGGAGTTCATGCTGTCTCCCAGGCATATGAGCAACAGGACGAGGACAGCACAGAGGGCAGTAAGTATTGATATAAACTTTATATATTATGTTTGACTTAGCTTGTCAGTGTGTTTTTAGATATACTTTTAAATGAGAGTGGCTTAATTCCTTTTTTTTTTTCTTTTTACTACTGTGGACAATCTAAATGTAATGTTCATGGTAGTAGATAAAGTTTTACCTGTTAAGTCATCATCCTGTGGACTTGCTTATAATGAAAAGCAGTAAAATAATAGTAAATACCCATTTACCATCATTTTACTTCAATAATAATTAGGTAATGAAGCATGCTACCCATGCATGTTTTGTTTTTCTATGTCACATATATGTTTTTGATAAGGGTGGCTTGTGAGCCCCACGCCTTACTCACATTCCTACTCCATGCAGATCCATCGCCTTAGGACACCGTCTGCTGTATCATCAGAAGTGTGTTCAAATGCCAGGAGTCAATACAAGCACATGGGGGGGCCCATACACACTACTAGGCCACATTAGGTGTTGCCATAATGGAATTTCACCCACATTCATTGCATATCTTGTTTTTTTTACTTGAATTCCATAGTGTTTTTGAATCCAGGCCTTAGTGGGTAATAATTGTGGTTTCCATTTGCTATTCTTAGATAATTTGGTTCAAGTTTTGTTTCTGTAATTGAGATCTTGATAGGTTTATTGAGCCTCCTTATTTTTAGTGGTGACAGAGGAACATGTTGCTTATAATATTTGCATAGGATTTGTCTTACTACCTGCTAAACATGCTTATTTTTTTCTAAATTAAGACTCTTTTATTGTCTTTCCAGTGTTCGTGGTTAACCGGGAAGCACAAAATCATAGCATCCAGCTGACCTCTGCTTTTCAGCAGTCAGTTGTGTTAACAAAGCATTTGTTAGACTGTTTTACTGAAAGCCAAGAGACTGACAAACCTGCTGATAGTTTGTTGTTGAACATCAGGAAGCTTGGAGGATACTTGCAGCTGCTTTTACAGGTGAAATTGTGTTATTAATGTTATAGTTAAATATGGCAATCATTTCTTAAAAAGCTCACCCTCACTGTACAATTCCCACTCTTTCCCTTTTTTTATTGTTTGATATACACATATATTTTTGGAGTGATGGTTTTTGCTCTGGTCACATGACATCTCAGGGTCTTCTTCTATGGGCCTAATTTATTAAAGCTCTCCAAGGCTGGAGAGGGTACACATTCAGCACTGAAGCTGGGTGATCCACCAAACCTGGAAGGGATTTCTTAAAAGTCATTTGCTATTTGTTAGCAAACAACTGAAAGTGTATCCTCTCCAGCCTTGGAGAGCTTTAATAAATCAGGCCATATGCCTCTGTGAGTCCCACTTTCTGTGTAAAAAAAAAAAAAAAAACGGTTTCTGCGGGTGTTTTTATGTGCCCACAGAAAATGGGTTGAATTACAGTAGGTGCACTTGGACAAAAGTGGCAGCAGATTTTGGATAAGTTGGATTGTTTTGTTTTGTCAGGTTATTTTCTGTAAGTATTCCAAGCTCATCTTCACCCTTTCCACACAACGTTGGGTTTTAAAGTAGAATTACAGTTCCCCCCCCCCCCAAGTTTTAAGTAATACTTACTTTTATTCCAGGGTCCCTCTTCATTCTCTTTCTTGTTCCAAACAGGTTGGTGGCCCTGCAGAGACTAGATAATATATACCTTATATATTATCTAGGTGCCAATAGAACTGCATTCTTGTGGTCAACAAGATGGGCTGGAGTGTGGCTTGCATGTCTGTGATGTCACAAACTGACAAATGACTGCAGGCTTGCCATTCTTTTGCTCAGTCACGCTGTTCTTATGAAAGAATAGTTGTACATGTCTGTTAGCGTTTCCATGGGTCTTAACCTATGAGTTAGCATTGATGGATATGGGAAAAATGCTACAGGGGATATACAGTAGAAACATGGCCAGATCTCAAAGTATTTCTGCTTACATTAAAATTGAATATAAAGGCATGGGTCATCTTGTTTAAAAAACACTGTACAATTGATGTATACATTTTTTTTTAGGTTTACAATACAAATTAATTTATCTATTTGTTCTCCACTTTTAATTCTTAGGGATGCTCCTCTGATATATCTGCCATGGTTACAGAAGCCAAGGCTAAAGTCAGTTATACAGTAGAGCAAATACTGCAAGATATTGGACACTTAGCTGCACTAACTGATACTCAAATACATCTTCCCAAAGAGGAATGTAGAGAGACACCATTTTTACAGGTAAAAATTCTCCTTATTTAAATATATCTGCTGCAACTTTTTTTGTTTTTATATCAGATGCCATGTTAAGTTAAGTACCACACGCAGTGAACTTGATTTATTAAGGCTCCCTAAGACTGGAGAGGATACACTTTCATCAGTGAAGCTGGGTGATCCAGCAAAACATGGAGTGGATTTCTTAAGTCATTTGCTATTAATTAGAATGTTTTGAATCCTGGACTAGATCCATTTCAGGTTTGATGGATCACCAAGCTTAACTGCTGAAAGTGTATCCTCTCCAGGAGGCATGATTCAGAAATACAATGTATTCACGAGTGTGGCTCAGGGTGAATTTTACATGCCAAAAGTGGTAACGCCGAGCAACACTTGGGGTAGGGAAAAAAAAAAATCCTACCTGCTCCTCTCAATCCAGCGGCGTCCTCCGCGATCCCCGGTGTGATTGATGTAATGCGTGAAGCGTTGATACACTGGGGAGGCGTAACTTAGCAGGAAATTTAAAAGCAGATTACATTGTAATCTGCTTTTAAAACATTGATCACAGTGATAAAGTTATAAATAATAAATCCAAAAGTTTATGCTATTATTGTACCCTTGTTTGGACAAATTAAAAAAAATAAATAAAGTTTATTTTATTTATATTTATCAATAAATGTATAAATACAATTATTCATTATCTTATATTTTATGATTTGTGTTTCAAAATTTATCATACCCGGGAGTTAACCCAGAGAATTTACAGACCTAAAATATTAAACAACAAATTTCCAAACTAAACAATGTACTGATTTTGACATAAAAATATGGACATAATTAGAATGCCAGGTCAATAAGGTCTGCATTTAATATCAGTGTGTTTCTTTTAACTATAAATATTCATATTAAACTTTTAATATTATTTTTTTTTTTTTTTTGGCACATTCCTTAAAAAAAAAAAAGCCTTCATTTCATTTGTAAATACATTTAATGTGCTTTCTACCAGAATTAATTTTTGTAATAATTTCAGTTTTATTTCAGGAGGACCCCCCTGGGGGGCTGCACCGGCCAGAGCCATGGGCCATGTCCCTTGTACAAATCGGGGGCTCAGGAAAGTGGGCATAACAACCTGCCCACTCTCCCATCACAGGCTCAAATCTGCGAAGGGAGAGTGGGTGGGGTTATGGCGACATGTCGCCACGTTCAGTGACACCCGTCTCGGCACTCCATCCATCTGATGATCCTGGTCTGGTCCCTCAAATTTTAGAACCCATTGTGGCCCCTGAGTCATATCATATATATCATTTTTCTAATTTTTTTCAAACAACTAATCTCAAACTAAACAAAAAAGTTTGTTCTTTACAGAAATTAATTTGCCTAGAGGATTGCATAGAAAATAAAATATGTTTTGCATAATGGTATCACTAAAAATATATGTATTAATGTGTTTAGTAGCCAAAATTATTAAGGAATAGGAATGCCAATAACAGAAATGTAAAAACTATTCTATTCCTTTATATGGTAAGTGGTAATTGATGATTTTTAGCCTTATGAGTCTTGGACATATACAAAAGGATTTATACCAGTAAACACGTTTTTATGTTGGTGATACTGTTTCCTAGTCCCTTTTTTCCCTGAACGTGACGTCATGATGGTATAACCCCACCCACTCTCCCATCGCAGATCGGGGATGTGTTCCGCAGCTCTGGCCGGTGCGCCCCCCCGGCTGGGTCCTTCTCCTGATCCGGCCAGAGCGGCATAACACCCAAAAGGTTGGAGAAACATCCCCATTGAGCTGTAGTTTGCCTATGCCTGATCTAAACTCAATTGCCGTCTATTTTAATTTTTTACTTTGAGAGTAATATCCTAACAGTACTTCACACTACCCTAGAACTCCAACATTACTAGATTTCAGTGATCAATTCATGTTTAGTTTTGGCTGTACATTTTTCTATTACATTTTCCGCACATTAACTGAATGAGGTATGGTGTGTGCAGATCCCTTTTTTTTCTCAGATCCATTATTTATGTTTAGCCTATTCATTATAATAACATGTACAGTAGGTTATGATAGACATACGTTCCACTTTGCATTTTTACCTTTTTAGCTTTTTTTTTAGATAGATTTTTAGCTACCTTTTTTATATGTATCTGTAACAAAATATTTTCTTCTAGAAATCCTTCATTGATGCTCTCAACCTTGGATTTTGTGTTGGACTTAAAAACCTAACTGAAAGTGGATTAAAATATGCTGACATAATGCAGACTGAAATCCAGAGGTACACTGTTAACGATCAGGTAAATCAAATTAATTTTTTAGCTAAAATCCAGTGCACATTTTGGGAAACTTTAAGAATACCGTCAGCTTTTTTTGGTTTTGATGCAAATCCTTTACAGATTTTCAGCATTTTTATAATATAAAACTATGGTCTTTATTGCAAAACAGTTTGATTTATGTCATGTAGGTATAATTCTGTCAGTAAACACTACTGCTATACTGAACCAGCAGCATGGGGCAACTGTGTTTTTGAATATGGCAACGGGAGGAGGAGATGCATCAGAGAAAAGAGTTTTCTAACCTATTTGGTCACTATTCTGTTTAGATGTGTCCTGTCCAGTGTTGACTTATCTGTATAAAGGGGCTTGAAAAAAGAGACAGTCATTCTACATCTTCAATGTCTATGCCACTATTGCAGTTGACAGCAATAGTTTTAGTAACTCATTGTGTTGTGCTATTTCTAGGTACTGGATGAGATGAAAAATACATCATTGAAATTAGCTGGCTTATTCAGTAAATCTCTGGCAGACTTTAAAAAGGTATAAATAGTTTGTTCTTATGTTTTTGATGTTGGCACCCGCATTTTTTCTAATTTTTTTTTAAATGCAAAGTATATCAGATACAGTTAAACAAATAAATCCTATACATACACCATATCCAAGAAAAAAAATAAAATAAAAGAAACCAAACAAAGGTTTACAAGTACGCCAATTAAGATAGATGATAGGGAAAAACAGTCATTACATAAAGTTACTAGTGCTGAGAAAGCTTCTGCAATCTGGAGCACACGCTCTGGTACAAATGCATAGGAGGTAAAACACGACAAATAACAGCAGTAGACTGGACTTTACTAGTTGTACAAGTCTAGCTCATTCATTGGTGTTTTTGTAGTTTGCCATTTTTATTAGAGATGATGGGCAACAAAATAGGTGATGTATAGATCAGTGGTCGCCAACCGGTGGTCCTTGAGAAAATTTTGGTGGTCTGCAGCCAGAACCATGGACCACATCCCCCGTACAAATCTCAGCCTCAGGGAAGTGAGCAGGCTGTGTTCCTGTACACAACCCGCCCACCGGTGGGGTTATATCATCATGACATCACTCTGGGGGAGGTTTCTTCCCCTTTAAGTGACACCCGGCGTCCCGTGCATGCAATTTTAGTGGACCACAGTAATTTCAGTGGACCACGGGACCGAAAAGTTTGGCAACCACTGCTATAGACAACCTGGGTATTATAAGTAATATAAATGTTTACCACTTTTGATTAGGGCTCTTCAAAGTGATTCAGGTTTACCTACAGATGATAAGCTATATTATACCCTATGCAAGGAACATATTAAATACAGCTTTGCTTGGAACACAGATAGTTCTTTCATTTAAGTTTTTTGACCTGCACACAAAGCCTGGACCCCTAAACCACACTTCTATATATAATAACATTGATGGTCCTCCTTACACAGTTCATTATAAGCTAAAGTAGAATCCTTTTCTTTTAGAGTTTGGACTCCGCTCCCCGCTACATTATATCGCATGGATAGATTGTATTATGTAAACCTCATCAGAGCCAAGACTGTAAACCAAATCAGTAGCTAAGACTGTTGTTTTATTGAAATCTGTCACACATTCATGGCCTAGACTAAAAAGAGTAGAAGGCCAGATGCACCTTTCTGGAGAGGGGGCTGTGTTTCAGGGGTCCATCACTTCTACATGGAGTAAGAAGATTTTTTAACATTTTGGGTTGGAATGTTTTTCTTGTTGTCCGTAATTCTTCTATTGAGCTTTTTTAGTCATTTCTAATTGTATTTTTTTACCTTTTTTTACTAGCTAAACATGGACCTTGTACTCAAGGATTCAGCTTTCAGTGTTCAGACCTCCCTAAGTTCAGCACTGCGTAATATGAAAACGTGTATGGATTTGCTGCGGCACATGGTCACTTCTGTATTAAAAGGTAGAAGTGTCTCAAAGTATCATTTTAGTATGTATTTCTAAGTTGTATATAAACACAATATATTTTGATCTGTGCAGTAACACTTGAATAAGGAAAACTGTATTTAAAAAAAAAAAAAAACAGTAAATGTAAATTAATAATTAGTGATAAAATTGCCTTAGGCATTCTGCTTTTTTTAAAAAAAAGTGTAGTCACCCATGGCTAGAAGACAATTCCTCCTACACTTAGCTGTTTCTATTAAATATTTGTAAAGTATAAAGGCTGTCATTGTGTAAATCCCTAACTATTACTACTCTACCGTAGTGTCTGCATCACTGACCTGGAACAATCTTTTAAGTAACAGTGTGTGGCAGTACAGGAATGTTAGACTTACTGAAGCAGCCTTGAAGTTTGTTTACATTGTTGACCTGCATTTGGGGTTTATATTGAAGTAATTTTGGCACCCATACGATCACTTGATCAATCTTCTTTATTCAATAATTAAAGCTGCAAGGGATTCCTTGAGATTACACAGGCAGAGTACAGAGGACACAAGGAAGCTCTGAAACTATGACATGACCAACAGTTATTTTTGCATTTATTAAAAAGCTATCTTAAAATGTTTAGTATTATTTGGAAGCCAGTGAGATAGGCATTTTGAAAGTGTACATATACTCATTATTTTATATTTAAAAAAAAAAGATATTTAGATATTTTATATTTAAAAAAAATGTGGCTTTAAATCTCATTTGGGTATACTGATTTAATTAATTTGGGAGCTATGGGTTTTATAACTACGCATATTCATTGTTATTTACATTATCTTTTTTTAAATAGAATTTTTTTTCTTTACTTTTAAATAACAGGTACAGGCACAGATACCTCACATATACTTACAACGCTTAACGACATTCACTCTTCTTCCTCTCTATTGAACAAGATCTGCCTGCCATGGACACTGCATATAATCAATTTGGGAGAGTTTAGAAATCTGTCGGAGGCTTTGTTATGTGCCGTTCAAAAGAGGGATTACAACAAAGCTAACTACGTTCAGCCACTAGGTGCACTGAGCAATTCTGTATTCTCACCCAGCACTATACAGTGGGTGTAATTATCATCAAAAACTGTATTCAAATCTAATGCTTAAAAAAATTGCACTGCATGCTTAAAGCAACTGTACACAGAACAGGTTTTTAGATATCACTTGTATATGTCCTTGTATAAATGTATATGTTTTCCTGTGTTGATGACTGTGTTGATTAGATTTTTTTTATGAATCTAATCTGCATTTCTAAATGTGTATGTGGGACTTGAGCATTTATATAAACCTGTGCTGTGTCCAGGCCATGCAACATGTTCACTCCAATGGTAGATGCTGTAGCTGTGTACACAGATCTTCCTTTTGTTCCTCATCACTTTGTTTGGCTGTGAAGGGAAACCCAGTGTCATGACTTGGATCTTACACAGAACTGAGGACATTTTCCTTGCCTCCATGTAAAAGCACTAGAACCCTGTGTTGTCATGCATCAGAGCTGTCAAATAGTACAAAGTGCAAGTTTCATCCATACTTAAAAGCATCTGGTATTTTCTTTACTCAAAATCAAGTGGCAGGAAAAGAGTGTGCAGAGTTTCGGATGGTTCTGCCTTTGAAGTAAACCTGTTGCCCTTCCTGACTAAAGCAATAATTTTCTTGGAGGTGTATGGGGTACTTACCTGGGAATGACAAAAGTGTAAATGGCATACAGCACATGCTTGCTTTAAGGTCTATGGGCTGCTAATTTGGGAATAAATATGTGTAAATAGAATAATAAGTATTTGCAAATTCTTTTCCAGTGCCTATATTTATAATGTTCTAACACAAAATAAAATACAGAATGAAAACTTCAATAGTGCATGCAGCTATGTTATTCTGTCTACAACAAAGCTAACCTGGTTGGCAGTCTTGCTATATTCTTGAGTATTTAGTAAGCATGAGCCATTTTATTGGAAAAAAATTTGAAATCGATTTTTTTGCTTCATGCTTATTTGCATGATCTGATACAGTATTTCTAAAACAGAATTGTAGAAAGCCCTTCAGAAGCAAAGCAGAAGGTCAAGGCAAATACTGTGATCTATGTGAGTGACAATACCACTTTAATCTTCATGATTTTGCAATAACGTTTGTATCTTAACCTGCATGTGAAAATGTACGGCACAGGTCAGCCCACTTCTACTGTGTACAACTTTGCTTACCGCACACTTACATTGTAAATTCATATCACACTGGCAATCCTATGAATGAAATTTGTCAGCACACCAAGCTTTGTTGAATATTAAGGCCTTCATGGAAAGTCACTATTGTAGAGCACATTTTATGATTTTAAGGATACACAGGGTCCCCATCAGGTAGCAGTCCCATTGAATGACTAAGCTTTGTACACTAATGACATGCTTTTTATCATTTCTGACTCCGTTACTGGGACTTCCCTATCGGTCTAGTGACTTGTAACCATATCTAGGAAGTAAATACCATTAGGTGTGCAGTTTGGTTATCCAAAGTGTTGCATCAATGATACCAATATTGCTTTCAACTCTGACATTACCCCTCTGTTCTGAAAATGTTGCTTCCTCGCTGACCTAACCAACAAGATGTTGTTCTGTTACTGCTTCCTTGCTGGCAAATGAGATTCTGCAGCACATTGAGAATCACTAATTTAACATGCTCTTCAAAATCTGATCACTTGGGCTAGGAAGACCGAGGAAACATTTTTCTCCTGTCTGCAGCTGACTGACATAATTCTAGCAGATTGCGCCTTTTGATTTAGACACAGTAAAATTCAAGATTCTTTAAATAAATTACAACTTACTGTGGCATGCCAAGAAGTTAAAAAAACAACCAATCTGTAACCCCACAAATCTGAGTATTTTTTTGTTTTTGAGGGAGGAAATTTCTTTGGCCTACTATGTTTTTAAAAAAAGAGCTGTGTATTGTAAACATTTTAATTTGCCTTCTAAAAAACTCTGTGCCCTTTTAACCCATAATTATATACCCTGAATCCCTTTGGAATATTAGCTGTAAATCCGAAACTAAATCTCAAGTTATGTTTTCTCAATAATTCTGTTTGAATTTCCCTAGTCTTGAGATATGTAATCATTGTCTGTTTGAAGTGACTTCCACTGTATGCTCTGGCCAATATTATGGACATCTGCTAATACAATCTTTACAGAACAAATTGCTGTAAAAACAGCTCTCTGGTTTGCGCCCTGGTCTGTTGAATCGCACAGCTGTCAGTTTAATCCCCAGTATGGTCTACATAACATGGAAGTTCATTGTGTGCTTCTGACCTAATTCGTCATGTTATATTAATCACTGAACAAAATTTCATTTTATGGAAACAATTCTGCTTTGTCTAAATAATAATTGAAGTTGTGAGAATGGATCTATATTATATAAACTGAATTACGCGTAGGTGTTCTCTTGGTTAACCTCTGAGCATGTCATTTGAAATTGTCTCAGAGCCAACAGACCAGTAAAGTTTAAATTTTTGCCTTTTTGCAGTTTATTATTTAATACAAACTTTCTAACATTTCCTATTTCTCTTGAAAATACTGGATACTTGCCTTTGACGTTCATCCACTGGCTTTAATCTTTGAGCCACCAACCCAGAACTACAGATCTAGTATTCTAAATTCACTGTATGCATGCTTGTTCTTGGCCTGTAGCTCAAAATAATAAATCCAGTCAGGCAACTAGAACTTTCTGAAGGGGCGGTCAACTGCTGCAACCTACACATTTGTTTCAGCATCCATTGAATAGGAAAAATGCAAAGCTCCCAATTACAGTTGGCAAAAGAGATACTTCATATGCTGAATGCTAGCTATCCAGCATTCCATAATTAAGGTTTACTTAAAAAGATTTGCAAAAGTTTGTGCACACCTTTGCTTGGTTTCTCCATTTTTTTTAGCAATTTCTTGGTGCACCCTTGGGTGAGGAAGTGAAGGGAAATCTGCCTTATAAAAAAAATTAAAAACAAATTCATGGTTGAACAGATTTTTTGTTGGGATGCAGTTTTTTTTAGCTGCCCACTAAGCAGTTAAAGAGGGGTAACTGGTAATGCTTACTTAATATTTGCAGAAAACAAATAAGATTCTGTTTGAATATTTTTAGTAGAATCCTTTTAATGGGTTTTGTCTTTATGAAGTAGATTGTAATTTCTTCAATAACAATGGACTTGAGAGCAAATCTGTAGGAGAGGAGTAGCTTTCTCAACTATTATTCTCCCAGGGGTTGTATAGGCACTAAACAGTAGTGGATTGATCTTGTGCCTGAAAGTGTCCAGTACCGACACCACTCTGTAGAGCCAGTTGAACCTCAGTGTTTTCTGTATGTTAACACTGGAACCAATGATTGTTAGAAGTCCTTAGTTCCCTTTCAGTGATCACCATTTTAAACAGCATTCTTCCTGATGACCACAAACATATAAAGGAAAAACACTGGTTATATACGCTCAGTGGTGTGATTCCTCTGAAACCTGAAGACTCTTTTTAGATTTTTTTCCATGCTATGAAGGTTAGTTAATAAATTTAGAGGTCAGAAACTACATTATTGTTGGCCTGTGAACTGCATAACCTTATATGTTGTACCTTGACTTTAGTGTGTATGGGTGTGTGTGTAGGGGTGTGGGTGTGTGGTTAAGCACTGGATATGCAGCAACTATCACACTTAAAAGAGACCTCTGATACCCCACTTTAGGTGTCAGGCCCGGATAGATAGTCAATTATATTGATCATCTGTCAATTTATTGTTATAATTGTAAAATCCAGCATGGAAACAAAACAGGTAGTATACACAAATGTGTCCACCTATTTGCTTCATACATTTGCAATTTATCCCTTTTTAGTGATAATTCTTCTAAATTATGGAAGAACTTTACTGTGTTTTATCAGTTACAAAATCATCCCAATCCTGCATTGTGGACACGAAGTACCATTGCAGAGTCTTAACCATATACTTTTTCCTAAGTCGTATACTTTTGTACCACTGCAACTAAATCATCAAAATCTATATTTGGATAATGCTACTTCCTTTCAAGGTTTTGGCACAAAGTAAACACACAAATGCAATCCTTCAAACAAAGCACTGCGTGGATATAGTAACCCTTTCACTCCTCAACAGGCTATTTTTTAGGAGGTCATTTTGAAAGACTGCCACATGGCGGCAGTAAATGCATGTGCTT
This sequence comes from Pyxicephalus adspersus, assembly GCF_032062135.1. NCBI lineage: Eukaryota > Metazoa > Chordata > Amphibia > Anura > Pyxicephalidae > Pyxicephalus > Pyxicephalus adspersus. The sequence continues at coordinate 37,837,652 of NC_092865.1, read as the reverse complement.
TCTTTTAAGTTCCTGAAGAATGTAAAGTGGTCCCAGTGGAATCACCATAGTGAATTCAAATTCTACAGCTCCTTGCAGTCCTGTTAGACTGGATGTAGCCTTCCCCCTCCCCCTGTGATTACCAATTTCAGCTGCAGAGTAAAAGTTATTGTGGTGGCAGTTTTATGAAAAACAGTGTCCATAAACAATGGGTAATGTTTGTGAAAACTGAAAATCAATTTTTATATCTAAAGTAAAAAAACAAGTACAGTGGTACATTGGTATAAATCCTTAATCCGTTCCAGATTCTTGGATTTATACCAAACATGACTTACCATACCAACCAGACCATACCAGACTTAACATACCAACCAAATTTTTCCCATAAGAAATAAAAGGAAAATAATTAATCCGTTCCCATGAAAACAAAAAATCCTATTGGTATTGGCATATTATACATTGATGGGGCTGTATAAAATAATTTAAACACTTCTTAATACTAAATGACATAAATACAAAAGCAATTAGATGAAAAAAAATAAAATCTAACCTCATTTTACCTTGCTGAGAAGAGTCGAGTGCCTACTAGGATGGTGCTGAGAAGGGAGGAGGAGGAGATGTTATGTAATTCACAGAGCGTTATAGCGTGGGTTGTTCACTGAATGGTAGCAACTGGCGTACTGGAAATTCGCGGTGTTATGACTCATTTTGACCATAGCACAAAGGTTGTATACCAAGCAAAATTTTTCGTATCCAAACAGGACTTATTCCAAAGCGGACTTATACCGAGGTACCACTGTATAAGCTTAAAACTGTTTGACATGACATGCAAAATGTTTTCCTATCCAAATATCTAACAGTGATCACAAAATATATTTTATAGAATTTGATGAATGTTGGCTTTAATTACAACCTTTTAGACACTGAACATAGACTCCAGTGTTACAATGTTTCTCTTTTCAATGCCCAGGGCTTTTACTAAACTAAATACTGTATGCTAGTTTATACACTGCATATATTACTGGTTTTGTGCTTGTTCCAGATGAGCATTGTACTAGGTGGTGAAGCCAGCATCATGATAATAGTTCTAGAAGCCACACCATTACACACGGGACAGTAATAACCACTCTCATATTTGTATACTCTCATGTAAATTTTGAAACGCACATGGATTCTAAACTGCCAGCATTACTGTGGCAGTTGGGATAGGCAATTCTAGTATTATGAGAGGTATTTTGTGACCAGGTCAGTAGTCAGTTGTGAAAATAAAAATTGTGCTGTGAATCATTGAAATAAGCTTTTATTTTCTAATCCCTGAAAACAAAATTACTGTTAAATATATATTTATGAATAATTCAAATGGTGATGTTGTGTAATAGAAATTCTTGTTTATTCAATTTGATTGTGTGAACTAAGATGGGTGAATGTACCTGAAAGGTAACTATAAATGTGCAAGTATATAATGTACATGAAAGGTAATAAGCAGACATAAGTGAACATACCAAGAAGTGCACTACATACAAAGTGTTTATTGTGCATAATTTATTATGGCCTCAATCTGACATTGCCTCAGACATTCACTGGTGCGAAAAAATTACTCCCATTGAAACTCATGGACCTGGATGATTTCCACAAAATAATCTGTGAGGGAATGTCTGATTCCCTGTTTTAAAAATAGAGCACTATATGTTTTACCTTTTTACTATAGTGACGTTATGAATGGCAACCGGTGTACTCATCTGCTTTTGACCAGTTATTAAGGTACACAGAGAACCCATTGCTATTGGCTGGCCTTCATCAATAGCCTGTGTGACAATGCTGGAGCCCAGTTTAGAGACAGAGAATTGTTACCTTTTAAATGAAAGTGTTGTAGATTTTTAAACCTACAAACTCTAGTTACCTGGCTGTTATTCTAAAATTCCAAACGTTATATAGAAGCATTGAACAAGAGGGGTCAACGTGATAAACATGCAACTGACATTTGATAGAATGTACATTAATGGCAACCTCCATGAATCTTGAGAAAAGTTTCCTTTAACCTCCTCTGCGGTAACCCTGAGTGTGACTCGGGGTAAAAAAAAACTGCTCAAAGTGGTAACCTCGAGTCACACTCGGGGTAGCAAAAACAATGATAAAAACTTACATGGTCTGCCAGCGTCCTTCGTAATCCCTGTCCTCTCGCATCCTCTGGCTGGCGTCATTTGCATCTAAAGAGTCACCCGGGATTTCCTAGTGACATCGGTTGGTGCGGCCGTTGCGTTGGGGGCGCGGCGGGAATTTCAAATAATTTTGTATTTCATTCAATACAAAATAACTGTATTGAATGCAATACAGTGGATTTAAAGGTCTAAAAGCGGTACATTGTCTTTCCTGAAAATTTATTTTACAGTATAGTACAATAGTATGAGTATAATACAGTTTGAAACACAAAAGCATGTCAAAATAATAAATTTAAAAAAATGTATTTAATTTATTATTTTGACAAGATTTTGTGTTTCAAACTTTATTATAGCCATACTAATATATTGTAAAATAATTTTCATGAAAAACAATGTACTGCTTTTAGACATATAAATCCAAACTGAAATGAACCGCCCTGGAGGTAAATAGGAGTGGACCAGGATATCTACATATTCACAGTGAGGCTGAAACATGTCAGATTTTTAATTTACATTAAGGTTACTACTTGTGGGGTTTACATTGTGGATTTTTTAGTAAATTAACTTTTTGTTTTTATTATTGAGTAAGGCTCTACTTTATTTTCAAAACATTGTTAAAAAAAATTTATTTTGAAAGTATGAAAACTCATAGCAACCAACAAATTATAAATATTAGTTGAATACAATTGATCCTTAAAGTTTATTTAGATTTCTGCACTTTGTACATCATCATTGCTTCTTGCATTGCTATTCTGAATAAGCCAGTTTGTTGTTAATTGCTAAAGTTTGCCACAAGAGGGAAACCTTCACCCAGTGCCACAACCAAAATGTGTAGACATTCTGTGTGGTGTAATTGGCTGTACAAACTGTGTTTTAAAACACTGGTGTTTGACAAACTTAATTTGAGCTGTCCTATTTGAGAATGTTTTTTGCTTGTGTGTGTTTGGTCTTTTTAACCAGGTCTCAGAACATTTATGAATTCCAAATTTCATATCTGCTCACCCCATCTTTTGATAAACCTTATCCATAGTCATGCAGGGCCTCACTACCATCAATTCCTAACTGGGAAATGATGACAAAGTAGACAAAGTTTTGTTTGGGAAGTGTGGACTGTCTAAATTCTAGTCACAGATATTTATTAGATATTTTTGTAACCTAAAATTGATCTATAGTGCATTTTAACCCCTAATGTTAACAATTTGATTTTTTCCCTCATTATTTTTGCAAAATCTGTCTTTTACGAAAAGCAAATAATACATGCTACTTGCATGAATTAAATTACTTTTTGTTTGAGATTTTTGTGCCAACTATTAGAAAAAGTTTTTTCCCAACTAAAATATTTGCAGCCTATTTTGAGCTGGCAGGACAGAGGTTCCCTTCTCAGTCATTTTGCGATCTGTGAATAGCATAAGTTTAAAATTACAGTTTATATTACAGGTATAATTCTGGCTACAAGCCCCTCCAACTGCCATTTATCTATACAGCTTCATTGCCAGGGGCAAGTACGCTTAAAGACTATTGCTGAAACTGGCAACATTTTTCATTCTCAGGATATTGGGGGCCTATTAACACCTTTTTACTGAGACGGATTGGAACACATTACTCCAATGTACGTGAATGCACCATATGGGCCTGATTTATTAAAGCTCTTCAAAACTTGCGAAGTTAGACTATCATGGGAGAACCAGGGTGATTGCAGTGGAATGGATATGGTCCAGGATTAAAAACATTTGCCAAATAGAAATCCATTCCAGATTTCCATTCTTGGATCACCCAGGTTCTCCCATGATAGTCTATCTTCTCCAGGCTTGGATAGCGTTAATATATTAAGCCATAAAAACATTGGACACACAGCTACCTGTTAGTCACTAGCCAGTCTTCATTTTTAGTCAATTTATCCAGTGTTCAAGTTTGACTCTAGCACCTGTCCGTTCAGTATACAGTTTTGTGCAGTGTACAAAGTGTAATAAAAGAGTATAAAACAACATGGGGCTTAAAAAGTAATAAAATCTGAACCTAAAGATGGTTCACAGATGTAGATACCATAATAGGTGGGTTTTAAATTTGACCTTTCTAACAAACACAGATTCAAGTACATATTGTTTAATCCAGTGTTTGGCAACCAGGGTTCCTCCAAAGGTTGCTAGGGGTTCCTTGAGCAATGAGCAATATGTGCCTCTCAGGTCAGTTTAGGTGACACCAATGATCTTTTTGGCTATCTGTAAGGGTGACATTCTTCACACTGGTCATTAATGTAGGGGGGCATTCTTCCTACTGAACACCACACTAATGTACTGTGAAGCGAGGGTATCGTATCTATAGCAGGGGTTCCCTGGGAACTGAGGGTATAGTAATTATAGCAGGGGTTCCCTGAAGACTAGAAGGTTATTTCAAGGGGTTCATCCATGTTAAAAAGGTTGAGAAACACTTCAGCTCTTGTATGTAAAAACTTCATTTAAATTGTGCTAATTTTTACATTTGCACAATGGGTCTGGTAGTTTGGGTATATTTTTGTCCTTGCTTAAGATAACGAAGTACAAAGTGATCAACAAACGTGTGCGCTGCAACAATTGAAGTCTCATATTTACCTTATTAGGGTTTATGCAAAGTCTTAGGTCAACAGTAAATAAATGAAATAGATCAGATGTGTTTTATCCTGAATGCTGTCCACACTATTCCACAATTTGTTCATCTTATTCTTTCAAAATAAAAATCAATAAAAAATAAGAAGGGATCAATGCAGTTCCTTGCAAAGCTTATGAAACAAAACACCATACAATAAACTTTAATGCGAGTATTAAACCCAGGTCATTATGGCACAAATAACCTCAAATGTAATATAAAAAGCCTGCAGTTTGCACTAAAAAAAGTGTTATACTTCACAGTTACATGTAACAAAACTGATGGTAATGGTATAAGTTGCTATGACAGGATGTGTATATAACCCAGACTAGTGTGTATACGTTGAACTATTTACATCACTCAGTGCTTGATGGTGGCTCTCTGGGGATCATGCCAAGATCTGTAGACATAAAAGCAATTGTTCATATTTCAGCAATACATGTAGTCACAGATTTACTAACAAAACCGATATGAGGTTTACTCACAAAACTGAGGCCATACGATTACTATTTTTATTATTCTTAATGCCATTATCAAGGCCATATATGCAGTATCATCCATTTTAGGAAAAATTACATTCATGTAGGTTATACAGATTGCAATATATTGTTTTTTTTTCTATATTTGCTACACAATGTCATTGTAATGGAATTGCACTTCGTTCCCGAGTGTTAGGTTGAAGAATCTACTTGCTGCAATCACATTAGTTCCAGTGTATAGGAGAAACATTGCAAAATTATTCAAAAAAAAGCAGTGATTCAGTAAATATACAAAAATACATTTCTGTGGCCATTTTTACATGAAAATGTATTCAACACCGTCAGGTGCCATGATCACAATAAAGCAAAATTTAAATGCCTAAAAAGTAATTGCTGGCTGCAGTTAGATGATTCTAAATTAGAGCTAGTACACACAAGACTTTTTTCACTTCCAATAAATTATCTAAACTATTACTGTATATATTCAAATATAAACCAATTTGAATCTAAACCAAAGTACTTATAACAGTGCAGGAAACCTGCTTTGGCTTGAGTATAAATCCAGGGCACAAAATGCAGCCACCACAGCTAATATTGAAAGCAGTAATCAATTGAAATGCCAATACAATAAACTTGAAAAAGTACACCCGTGATATAGTTTTTTAAAGGGAAAACAAATCTCAGATTTTAACAACACAGTAGCCTGAGTGGGTCCTGATCAAAATATACAGAAGCCTAGACCCCATTTGCAATCTTTTAGATTTTATATGTGTAGGCATGATGGGTACCTGCCGCTTTTTGATGTCTCTTGTCTTGCTTACACATAGGTACAGGTTGGGAAAGACAATGTGAGGGGTAGTATGATTAAAACATGCCATAAAGAAGAATTATAGAAATAAATAGGTAGAAAAAAAGCTGAGAAAGAATAAACAAAATGGGAAATATTAACTTTGATTGAGTTGGTCCTTTTAGTTGCTAGTTCAGTATTAGAAAGGTTTGATTCCTAGGCAAACCAATAAATATTATCAAAGGTAATCCCAGCTACATTTAAATTTACTGACAAGAACACATACTTATATATGCTAATACCATTACCATTAAGAAATGGATGCCTTATGATGAAATGTATTTCACAGTTCTCCCCTCTGTATTACAAGACTTTAATAAAAATTAAAACAGTTGATACTAAATTCCTTTGCAACTGGAAGGCCTGATTTTGCTATGACCCTTTATGGCACATGCTACCTATACAATTGGAAGAGGTGAAATTCCATCATGTAGTCCACAGGCATTTTCCTCACACTTTTCCCTTTTCATATCATATATTCCATTTTCCACTTAAACACCCCTGCCCTGTTCTCTTGTCACCACTCAGTCTACAATATCTTTCATTCTCTTTAATGAGTGTTTACAAGAATGTGTTGATACCAATTAACCTGCTTCTTGTCGGCCTGTGTCTGGGCCAGCAACGTAGCAAGTTCTTGCAGGCCACAGATGGTTACATAGAGCAGACTGGCCACACGTTTGTTATTCTTTGTAATTACAGTCATTAAATAGCTGCCTCTGCCAATCAAACTTCCTTGTTCACCAAACAGCTGCAGAATAAGAAAAAAAATTGTATTCCCACAAATTGGGAAACATTTTAGTGACCTCAGATAGTCACTTTCATATAAAATGCTTTTAAAATGTACCTAATAATCTAAGTGACCAGATATTTTTCTGAGCTCATGTCGGTTTCAGAAGTTTCACTTTTGGTAAGCTTTCTAAATAACAATTGTTCTATGACTTAGTACAAAGGGCAATATCAAAGCACTACAGAAACCATGCTTTTTATTGTTAGAGCCAGACGACAGAAGTAAAAAAAAAAGATCTTCCTTCTGCATATTTCTCTAAACAACACCGTTACTGTGTGTAAGAGCTGTCAGTGGGTGGAGTATGCAAAGCAGCATATCGAACTGCTGTAGAATCTAAATGACTGTTCTCTGTATGAGAGCAGCAGTCTGAAACTCCAGTGTACTACCAATAGCAGGTGTTTAGAACTCCTAAATATATAAAAAAACAAACAAAAAAAACACACCAGGTTTGTTATTTAGGATGATTAATATAAGGATGGTTTGTTCCTATATGTGCCAAGAACTCAGTTTAAGCTACTGACCTCTGTAATCAGTTGGCTTTCCTAAATAGAAACCCAACTAAAGCACCGATAGCAAAAATTACAATGCATAAACTTGGATACACAAAATGTCATTTTTACTGAACTAAAAAGAGAAAAAAATCTGTAAATGTTTATTTTTTATCTAATAACATTGCACAACAATGATTTTGCTACTGGGAATAACACATGTGATTTACATGATATCGAGTGTACTGATTCCAAATCTGAACTCAGAATTTGGCTATCACATACAGATTTTAAGTTAAAGGGGTGCTATAGCTGTTCAAATGGTCGGTAATTGGGTAATGTATTTTTACATGGGAACATTATAACAGCTGCAGCTACCACTATGCCTGCTGCCGCCTCAGCTGAATCATGTCCCCTGGTGGCATGCATGTTCCAGCCGTGGCTGGCCATGTCTGGGTAGGTCAGTGAGCTGCTGTTGGAAATAGGTATATAAGAAGATGGACCAAGGGCTTGTCTCTAGTGCAAAACCATTTATTGGATAGTACAGCTAGGCCATAGTGAGTCTGTTTGAGCTAAAGATGAGTAGGTGCAGCTGTGTTAATAAACCGGACAATTTTTGCTACATTTGTGTCAAATATACCCTGTGTAATCAACGCAAGAACCTAACCAAGAGGGTAAGATTTGCTTACAAGTAAGTATTACTTTGGATGTGAAATTGGAGATCAGGATAAAAGCTGGGCACCTCATATCTGCTGTCAGGCGTGTTACGTTGGTCTAACACAATGGCTGAATGGGAAAAGGAATAAAATGCCTTTTGCTGTGCCAATGGTTTGGCGTGAGCCAAAAGACCATCACTCAGACTACTACTTCTGTATGAGTAAAATTGTTGGGTTTTCGATGAAGACTAAGTAAAAAATCATCTATCCTGATTGTGAATCTGCTCTGAAGCCAGTGCCAGATGATACAGACATTCCAGTGCCAGTCCCTCCTACATCTGTTGTTACTGACAGTGACATGTCAGATGAGGAACTGAAGGATGATGTTGAGGTTAATGAATGTTATGAACCCCAATTTGAAGAGGGTAAGCCACATTTTATAAGCCAATCAGATTTAGATGATCTAGTAAGGGACCTGTCTTTGTCAAAAGAGAAGTCTGAACTGTTAGCCTCCAGATTAAAGGAGTGGAATTTGCTACAAAAAGGAATGACAACTTCACACTTTTGTGATCGTCACACAAAGTTTGCAGGTTTGTACAAGCTGTAAAACAACATATGTTTCTGTACCAATGTGAGTTGTTGCGAATAAATACCAGAGCAGTGGAGATTGTTCATAGACTCGAGCAAAGCAAGTTTGAAAGCTGTATTGCTGTGTAACAAAAAACTTTTGGTTCCTCTTGCTCATGCTGAGGGAATGAAAGAGACAAAAAAATCCATGGAGGTAATTTTGAAATTGATTAACTATTCAGAACACAATTGGAACGTTTGTGGTGACCTGAAGATGGTGGCACTCCTTCTTGGCCTGCAACTGGACATACAAAATATATGTGCTTTCTGTGCCTGTGGAACAGCAACCTTTACAAAGTGAAAGAATCTCCACCCTTGGGATTCATTTGTGCTAGTTGCACAAAACTTTCTGAGCAACCAGCGAGCTATAAACCATGCTGAACTCGTGAACAACATGTTAACAGCATACCATCAACTTGGTTGTCACTTAAAAATTCATTTCTTACGTTCCCATCTGGAATTCTTCCCACAAAATTTGGGTGATGTGAGTGATGAACAAGGGGAGAGGTCCCACCAGGACATTTCTATAATGGAAACAAGATATCAAGGCCAGTGCAACCCCAACAGGATGGACGACTACTGCTGAATTCTGCAACGGGAGACAGCAGAGAGCCACAAACGCAAAAGCAAGTGCCTGAAACACTTCTGAACTATGAGGCAAAAGTTAGTTATGTATAGAGATTACATAGTAACTGCGGAACGAGAGAATGTAGGTAATCAATTTTATACTCGTAATTAACTTAAGATCCTGATGTTGTAGGCAGAATTGGACTTCAGATTTGGATTCAGCGCATTTGATGTAGTATAGGATACATGGATTAGACCAAGCAGAAGACAATATTTATTTTTTTGTGATGCAGTGTAATAAATGCCTAAATTAAAAGGTATTAATAAAAAAATCATTAATTATTCTGACTTTGGGCAGATGCAGTACCTGCATAGAGAACAAGTTCCTTCTTACCTACAAGGATCAATGTCTTTTTATCAAAAAATGGAAAAGAAGGAGGATTTTGTGTGTTTCATATGATAGGAACTGTGACCTTTGTAGGTCTATTTATAAAAACAGCGAATCCGACATTTACTAAAAAAATTTCTTTGTTTAGAATCAATTACTGCTACTGAAATACATAGTCCTGGAAGATTCTCCACCAGGAAATTGTTTGGTTGTCAGATTCACTGTTTTGTAAATAGACCCCTAACTTGTAAGCTTGAGTGGGCAGGGTCCTGTTTTTCCCTCTATTTGGACAAGTATCCAAATTTGTCATCGACAGCCCCTATTTGTTATACAGTCCTGCCTAATATGTTATTATTATAATAGATTTGAATGGCACCAGCATATTCCATAGCACCTTTAACAATAATAATAAATATGCACCATATATAGAAAAGATAATACCAATGTTAGAGTCTTAAACTCCAGAAAAAGATGCTGTATCACAGATGCTTAATTTTCTACTACAGGAAACAAGTTTTTACAGCAAAAGGCATTAGAAATTTGTGTTTGCTGTACTTCATCAGTTTTCTTTTTGCATGAGATTCTCTTTACGAATCTTCTTTCTCTGTGTATCTTGGTTACTTGTTGTGTATATTGGCCTAATGCAAACTTTAAGCAAACCTGTTTTCCTTACCTTCATAGGGAGAAAAACTCAGAAAAATGTTCAGTTTAAACCTGATTAACCTGCTATTATGATAAATTTATAACAACCATACAATCCACATATCCAATATAACGTTGACATTATTGTATTTTCTATTATACAAATAAAACCTTCCTCAATAAACAATAATTACAATATTAGGATATTTTTGCAGAATACTATTACTAATTATGGTATTGTAACATTTTATTTACCAGTTGAACAAGATTTTATATGTTCCATTTCAGGATGTGCCTTGCTCATGTAAAGTTCAGTGCTGGATATGTGATAATTCTGTATGTGTTTATGTGTAGTTGAGAACTCGTCATTAGCATTACATGGTTTCTATTTTCATATGACACAGTGCATTAGTGTGCAGGGGTGACGAGCCATGAAATTGTAACATAAATAAACATACTCTGCACAAAAAGATCTTTTTGGCTGCTTTTCATGTGGTTACAAGTAACAGACAAATGTGTAATCACAGGCGTGTGTTGTGCGTCTATATATAAACATGATAGGATTAACTGTTTAAATTCCAGAATGTTTTGTAGAGGGCACCAAGAGAGAATGAAAAGAGTAGAGTTTACAGTTGTAGTATGACCTTCAAGGTTCACACTAATGTCAATTATTTAACTCATTGTAGGTTTCTCCATTTTTACCTGTGGCAAATAAAGTAAAAGTGGCTTTACAATGTATATTTGTGACATTTGTGTATTTAAGACCCAGTTGCTAACCTAAAGCTGGAGATGACCAAGATGAGTACATTTTCTTTTAGACTGTCTTGCTGGTCAGGTGGTGGACTGTGTACTTCAGAGGGGAGAGTAGAATTCTATGTGTTCAGTGAAGGATACACATCTATTTTTTTGAGTGGAAAGCACTCATCCATCTCAGAGCAGGTGTACAGTTGTCCTGAGTCCAGTGACTGTTTCTTTAAACTGGTATATTCTATGATCAGTTCCCTCCCAGGACTAAATGACTTCACACTGACTGCTGTTGAAGCAGGAGATGTACAGGCCTGCACAACCATATGCAGATGCACTGGGAATGTATCCAGGCTCATCTTGTGAGCCCAAGTTGTTTTGTTCACTTGTTATAATAAACAAATCCTGCACATGAAGAACACTTTTATACGGCTCAAAGGATGTCAAAAACCTTACTTTTGACATACTTTTCTGACGTGTGTAAGTATATATATATTTAATATATATACCAAAAATCTATTCACCAAACAAGGGAATCTGTGAGCCATGAAAACAAGAACATCACTAAGATTGGTACAAATGATACATGGGAAATGATAAATCGTTTGTTGGTTTTTTGTTTTTTTTTTAGTTGCCAGTTTAATAAATTTATCTACTTTTATGTATAATTTGTTAAAAATGAGTATTGAATCTATATGGTTGATTCTGCCAGAATCTGTGAACACTTGTTCCCCATTATATGAAATGCACTGCTACCATTGCCTACAGATTGGGTTCATTACAAACGGTGGAAAATATACAAATTGTGCAATTTTATAACACAATTTCCCATTTATAAAATAACAAACAGTTTAATGTACTCAGACAAATATTCAGATATTTATAATGTTTTGCCAGTTCTAATTTTCTTCCATGTTTAATTTTACACAAATCTTCGCATAATTTTAAATGTTCATTTAAAAATATATATACATATTCATATATTATATTATGCATATATCTAAAAGGCCTGAGAGTGCTCCAGGGATTCTTGGATGTGTTTCCGCAGACCCAGACATGTCACTTAACATATACTGTAGATTATTTCCCTTTGCTCTGTTACTACATTACAGTAAACCGATTTCAGCATAGGTTCAATAATTTTATTTCCTGCTGCTCCACAATGGCAGCACTGTTGGGTTTGTCTCTGTCCACTTGACCCCTGCACAGCCCTTCAGTGCAGCAATTGAAGAAATCCTTACCGTTCTTTCCCAATAACATAATCCAAAGAAGTAAATGGGCATGAATTAGTGGTACCAGGAATGGTAAGTATTCTCAAATCAAATATCTGAATTCATGGTACCTCCCCATGTCTGCATGAGATAAATGTGGCAATGATCACAACCACAAAAGGCCAGGTCCAAAAAAAAAATCAAATAAATAAAATGCAATTAACAATTCTTCAATGCAGATGAAGATTGAATTAGTGAATCAGCACCGGTCACTACATTCTACTTCTAATGTATTCTGTAAAGATAGCATCTCTGCATATATCCTTTGCTGAAAACCCAGGACAGAGACAGTGTGTCTTTCCTTAATTCACCTAGGGTCATAGCCCATATATATTATTAACATATTTCAAGTGTTGAGTGTGCTTTAGTTTTTCTAATATCAACTACCATTCTTTTTCCCCATATTGATGTAATTACGAATTACATTTTATTTATTTGATTTTTTGATCATTTGTACCTGCCCTTTTTTGCATTTCTCTATGTGTTCTGTTTCTTCTCCCAGATAAGCACCTTTTCTGGGAGAGGGGTAACAACAAACTGGCTGGATGTGCTTTACCAGAATACCACTTGAAACCATTGTAAATTTATAACATATAATATATATTTCCCATGTCCTAATCTGTGATTTGTACATATTGTATACAGTCTCTACAGTACACTTACCTCTCTACACTGGAAGGTGTGTTAGAGTTTAATGAAAAGGATCCTCCACAAAATGTGTCATGGTAATCCTATAATAATATATACTGATATGAGCTTTATACATCTATATCTTAATCTAAAATCATGACAAAATTTATACAAATTGGAATATCAATTGCTAACCCACAAGCCATCCATAGGTGTGAAAAAAAGGGATTGTTTTAATATACTACATTTCATATTATGAATGGATCTTTATTGCTTGACTTATTTTAATCAAAGATTCATACATATTCACCTTTTATTATTTTCATATTTATCGCTTCTGGATGTCCTTCTTGTCTTGTCCTACTTGACTGTATTGCAACAAAGGTCTCAAAATATCTCTTTTGATTTACCTGCACAATTATACCCAACTCTTCAAAAATATTTACCAGATGTCAATGCAAATAGACTGGGCCAGGGACGTCCAATTTTGCTTATGAAGAAAAGAAATTTGGAATAGTCTTCTGTGCCACCTAGCCCATGGTACTGGCTGGCAAAAAGTTCATTAAGACTCAGCACTCTCATTACTGTGTCTTGTAGCATCTGAACCTCTTAATGAGGGAGCATTACTCATTCTTCCTTGCAGAAAAGGAAGCCCAGAAACTAAAGGTTCTGAGACAAATATAGCTGTCTCCAGCTTTTGTTAATCTCCCATCATAAATCCTCAAGGCGTTTTATATTGTGGTTATTATTTGTCTGTAGCTGATCCCTTGCATTTGCCACTAAGAGAAGGATCATCAAGTATTGGTAAAGCTGGTAAACCAAAAGATTTAAATTTTAAGATGAAGGCCCATAATGGAAAATTTTATAAACTTCTAATGGGTCTATATTATCGGTATGTGGAGACAAGTGCATTGTAGGTCAGTAGGAACAGCCATTTGATTGCACAATCTTTATTATGGTCTAACAGTTTCCATCTTCTAATTTCTGATTTTCAGAAAATGATTTGAGCTGTCATGGGGTCAAGTGGGTGGTAACACACTTATTAGTGCTAACATAGGGAGGCACCAGGCAAAAAGCTGTGCAAGTAGAGGTTAATTGGACTCTCCAAATAGAAGACAGGGCTGTGAAGTGCAAGAAGTAGGCTGTGCTCCTAAAATGGCTTCTTGGAGTGGTCATATTTTTTAGCAAGTTCAAAGTCTCATTGCAAGTAAATAATGAATCAATGAATTAATGGAAAGGAAAACATCTGCATTTAAAATGTTTTTTTATTGATTTTACTAGTTTATATGTTAGGTATTTTAATGAATCTGCAGACATTTATAAACAGGCTGGTGAGGATCACAGGTTTCAGTGCCTTTGGCTAGCATGTATGTATAGATATACTAAGCTGGGGTTATGCTGTAGGTGCATTCATTTTGTGGTTCTTTGCAGCTGTTTTAGTTTTAAAAATTGCTTCTTTTGCACTCTGCGGAAGGCATTGGCTATATAGAAATCATCATTTTATGGCTTTAGGCATTACAAGCACTGAATCAACCAGGTGAGAAAAGCAACATAACATTCACGTTTTATTTTTATCACAAAGTTGCACTTATTCTTTAAAGTCTCATGTCAGTACAATAAATGGACTTGGAGAAAAAAGTACAGGGATGGTTCAGTGTGTGTAGTTTCAGTGGCACTATGATTGATGGACCCTTACAGGACATAGGTCTCTTGTATTAAATAAGAGCAGATCTTACCCAATGATCCATATAAAAATGGGTCATTAAAATGTTTATCTGCATGACTGCATAATGCAAAGGAAACTTCATTTCTGATTTATAAATGGCCTGTAAATGTATTTTCTATTCATATTATTGTATTTGTAATAACCCTGATGAATTGATGTGTCTGCTATTTACAAGATTTTTTCTTACATAAAAGAAGGGACAAAATCAACCCTTTACTCACCCTATGAATGCTAAATTCTCAAATTACTGATTTTTTTCCCTTCTGTTTCAGACTTTGCATGAATCCCTGCCAAGGAAAAAACAATATACATTATTACCCTACATTACCATGTAGGGTAATAATGTTTAACAAAGTCTATTAGCAGCACATGTATGAAATGTATTGATAGCTGAGTGTTTTTTGTCTTAGTTTAAATAAGGGGTTTTGTTCTACTTCCTTCCATTACTCTATCAGGTTCTTATTGTTCTCAAAAAAGCAGAATCCCATCCAATTATCTCAACAGCTTCACCCAAAGTGGAGCTTCTGAGCGTTGGAGGACACCTTTATTTCATATGCCCTTAGAGTCTGCAAAATATACAATTGGTTTAATTGGTTATGGGGCTCTAGAAAATGTATGATATTGGACATTTGGGGGATGACTATATGTTGATTTAGATTTTTGTTGCTCTCTGGGTCCTCATTAGTAGAGTTATCTCCTATTTGTATCTTTGGTGAAAATTTTTACACGGACACAAAATGTTACAGTTGTCATTGGATCAGGAATTGGTATACAGATCTTTCAAAATAAAGACTTGTTTTGATGGATGTTGTTGAAGAGAGGATTTCCACTTTCTCTTAACTTCTTTCTCTTGGACAGAAAGTGAAGGGACATCTTACCAATAGGTCACAAAAAGCAAATATTAAACTGACCAGCATTATGTCAACATGCTGGCTATACAAACACTTAAATTTAATTTAAATTAATTTTCATTTCTGTGTGCTGTAAATGAGACACCTACCAAAAAGCAGCTCCATTTGTCATAAATTGGTCTTAGCTGGTGGTCGGATAGCTGGGCAAAAACAGGGTGGGATGGTTTGCAATCAACAGGACATTAAAACAACCTGTCAGAGATTCTAACCCTTCAACATGTTAATAAAAAAGAAAGTGTTGTTTTGTAGTCTGGGTTTCAATAAGGGCAAATCACTGACTTTGCCCCTTTCCCACTCTGTACAGATCATTGAAATTTGCTTTAAAGTTAGTAATTTTTTTTTAATACCAGAAAAATTCTCTAAAGTATATGTTTGCTTTAATTTTATTATGCCATTATATCTGTTCCCAAAGTTTATGGTTCTGCATAGTTTTTGTTCACACAAACCAGTGTTTATATGTATTTATGTATTTTAACTTTTTGGTGTGAAAATTAATCATGAAAGGTAGCATATTGCAAAGTCAAACATTTAGATGCGTTAAAAAAATTGTGCTCTAGATTTTATTAGCTATGTTATTAGCTGTTAATAGGCTTTTAAACATGCCTTTCCCGACTTTTTATAAACCTTACCTCTGGTGCTCCCATGATATCCCCCTTCACACCAACCACTAACCTGGCTCTTGCAACTCTTGGTTTAACACTAGTGCTGGAAGACACTTGTGTCTTTCGGCCACAACCTTAGGCTGGGTCTACATGAACGATTTTAAAAACGCATATAAACCTTCCTACCACGTTTATATGCGTTTTTATGCACTTTTACAAGCGTTTTAAAGCTTTACTTTAAAATGCTAAAAAAAAAAATTTAAATGCCTATGACGCGTTTTACCGGGAATTGCCACGATTTGCTGCGATTTTACATAAGCGTTTATATAAGTTTTACTTTTAACCCTTTCAGGGAATGTGTACAGGGGTACATAAAACCCCTTACTCATTCGCTGAAAGGGTTCATGTTTGTGTAAAAAAATTGGATGAGGCTTTAATGTTAAAATATTTTATTAAATGTATGTGTGTTTGTGTAACAAAACTTTTGGGGTGGGGTGGTGGAGATCTGGGAGTCTCTTTATTAAAGGGGGCTTTCAGAGTCCAAAGTCCTGCTAAAAACGTTTATAAAAGCGTTCAATGAAAGGGTTTTCAAGCGTTTTCCCGCGTTGCAAGCAACGTTTAAGAAAACGCTCAAAAACGTGCCTAAAGGAAACATCCTGATGTAGATTAGCCCATTGGAATGCATTGGGATTTCAAACATGGGCTTTAAAAGCCTCAGGTTAAACCCTGGGGAAACAGTCCGTGTAGACTAAGCCTTATGGTTGTATTGGGAAAAAAAAAATAAAATATCTTGAGCAAAATACTGGGGTATGATGCCTATATATATAGATATATAGTCAATATAAAACACTCACCCCAACAAGAGTTGCTGAATTCTCCTAGGTTTCTATTTTTGTTGTGGTGCAAAATATTCTCTGAGACTCGGAGTCTATCTTTGGTGTAGGGGTTTTTATTTGCAAAACTCCTCAAGCAGACAGAGGGTTAGAGCATGCAGAGTGCCAGGTCATTCAGATAGTTGCAGTTCCCAATCCAGTCATCATTGGTGATATCAAGCAAATTTATCGACCTCCAATTTCTCTATTTTAAATCCCAAGCTCATTGGAAAGCTTCAGCACCCAGGTCCAACAACATAGAAGAAACTCTTCTCTCTGGAGTAGGTTCTAGACCCCCCACTTATGTAGCACACGGTCCTACATAAGTAAAGTTTGTTCCTAATTTTTTTTTACTTTTATATGTTTATCTCCCTGTTTTATGCAGACTTTTAGGAAGAGTGGTAAGAGGTTTTATCAATAAAATGAACATTGCATTTTGATTAAAGGTGAATGTCTTCGCAGGTTCTCTTTGACGAGGACCATACATTGGGTGGGATTAAAAAATAGAAAATAATATCCAACCTTTCTGTCAACTAGTTGTTTAATTCCAAAAAAAAGACTAGGGAAGGGTTCAGGTCCAAATGAAATACCCTACTAAAGAAATAACCTCTGTTTAAAAAATTGCTTACATATCAGTCTTCCTAGGTATCTATCACAAGTAGTTTGCTATTTTTTCTCTCCAAATCTATCATTTTCAAAACAAAAAGCCACTCTCAGAACATTATCTGTGTAACTGTACTGAATATTATATTATTATAATATAATATAGATCTAAATACACTTTCTAGATCACATAGGAATGCTGTTCTCATAACTGGTCTCTACATATTCATCTTATTTCTTCTCTTTCTGCATCATAGCATCTTCAAAAATGTACACTTAAACCTCTAAAGGGTTGACTTCGAAGTATCAAGTGAAGACCATCCATCTTCACCGTGATGGATCTCTGTATATTTATTTTCTATTTAGACCTCTTGGTGCAGTAATTATTTTGACCTTTTTGGTTTAAAAACACGTGCCACTTATTATGAATTGAAAGCCGCATATGAATTCTTGTCATGGCTCTTATGGATGAGTAAGAAGTATGAAAAATTATCCCTATCTAACAGTATCTCAGAGCGAAATGTTTCTTTTTCTCAATTGTAGGCTATTAAATCTTAATACATTTATAATAAATGGTTAACTACAATTAAAAAAATAGATAAAATATATTTAGTTTAATTTGAAAGTGAAAACACAGATAGGATTTGGTTATATCTAAACAAAAAGTTTGAAGACCAAAAGCAAATTATTTTATTCTATTATGTATTTGCATCCATAGATATACGTAATGCAACCTATATGCCTTTGGACACACATTTGCTGGCATCCAAGTTCAACTTTAAGGTATTTTCTATTTTGGATAGTCTTGCAAACAGTAATATAAATTAATATTATTTTTAGCATTGCCACCCACAAATGTGGCATCTGTTTTCATTGCATTACAATATAAATTAAATAGAGTCGTTTACTGAGCTTTTGTTCACATTGCTGATTATAAATAGTGAACTATCGGGGGAAGTAATTTTTTTCCAAAAGTGCATACCATAATACAGGATGTGTTAGTCATTTGTGCTCCTATTGCCCCAGAAGGTTACCACTAGGTATTATGTTTAAATTTATGACGTCATGTTTTTTTTGCCATTTTGGTGTCTGCCTTTAGTGTTGGAAACTAAAACAGACAATGCAGTAGATCAGGTGAATAGGTTGCAAATCAGAAGATTACCATATCAGACAATTAACAGAATTGATAATAGAACATAGTAATAAATAGAAACATAGTATTACATCACTAAATACTTGATAATGAAGCCTCAACATTACCTACATCAAAATAAATGTGCTAATATCACACAAAATAGTGACTCATCATAAAAAGGACCCATGGACTCTTTTGAGGGATGAGTTGCATGTGATTTGCAATACTTTCTAGTTGGTGATAAAGCTATGTTTGGGTGCTAAGAACATCACTTGACTTTTTCTCTCCATATAGTGTGTAATACAATCATAGCATTTTATGCACAAGCCTCTAAAAGTAAACAAAAAATGTTGCCTTCCCTGACTTTGCCATATTCTCTGGTATATGTCTCTCACATACTCCTCTCCCAGACACTACAGCTCACACTGAGAGAATCTTTGCAGTGTGCAGGAATAAATGTTGCCAGATACTGAATGTCAAGTGTAACAATGAATGATGTTAGCACACATGGTTGGATATTAGAAGTGAACATAAAGTCACTCTACACTTTGGTAAATGAGTTACAGGTTTGTACAAATGTACTGTAGTTTACAGTGTATAGAACAGGACTAGTACTCATACATTCCACTCTTTCTCCCTATCAGTATTCTTTTGTGAAGGTATATAAAATTAATAATTTGATTAGTTGTTATGGAAAACCACATGCGAATATATGTGTATATATGTATATATGTAGTGCATTTGCCATTCCTAAAACATTCCCTGGTGGGAATCTTCTAGGTAATTGTGTTTCAATGCCATTTATTGATTTTCCACCAGGGAATGTTTCAAGGAATGTCAAATTCACTTCTTTTTAAATTGAGCCCCAAGATATATATGCATTTATAAGGTTAAACATTACAATCTTCTATAATGTTAAGACAGACTAGATTCATATCTCTTGAATATTTTCTAAGCAATAATCATACTCATAGTTATTTCACATCTGTTCAAGAAAACTAGGGTTGAAATAACTGCATTGATTGAATTGCAATATCGAACATTATTAGTTATATTTGATTACCTAATCACATATTGTTTACCTAATTGTAAGTGTTTGTAAATAGGCAAATACCAAAATTAAAATAGTGTGTTTACAAAATCAATTTTAGTTTCTTGCATAATATATCTCAAGTGTATCTAAATTTATAGAAAAAAAATAAAATGTTGTACTATAATATTTATGTTATTTATAATATATCAACATATTAATTTACAACAAAAACAAACGAATTCCTACAATTCCAAATTTATACAGATTGGTAAAAAAATAAATACATAAATTCTTGTATATTGAATTTAAAACAAAAAAATAAGCAGTTGAATTCTAAGGCAAAATGAACTTTGGGACCCTTGGCTTGGGTCAAAGTTTAGACTCATCTTGTTTTGGTGTTGTTTTAATGTTTCAGTTAATGTAATTGGTTGCATATGTTTTGGATCAGAATTTACCGTCAGCTTTCGCACTGTTTATATGAGTACAGATCTGTCACAGACTGTGGGACATTGCACAGATGCAGACTGGCATTGTAACGTGACAAGCTACTTTTTAATGGTAATTGAAGCGAGCAGTGTGGTGTGCAGCACGGGTTCAACTCCTGCATACACATGTCACTTTTATTAAAGCAGACACCCTGAGGGGTAATTAGACAGTAATTTCTCTGGTAATTTGTGAGCTGAGTGGGGGTTCCAATAGACAATTGAAAGGCAATTGAATTTGGCAGCAACCACTTGTAAATCCTATTACTATGAAAAAATTGTAAAGTTATGTAATCTCTGATTTTCAAACTACAATATACATCTTTGAGTAGAAGTGTGTAGAGGGGAACTTGATAACTGAATCATACTCAATATTATATACAAGACAGTTTGGCTAGAGAAGATGGCTGCATGTACCTGATGATAGCAATAAAGATTTTGTTCACTTCAAGCAGGTTTTGCATCCCCATAAAGTCTATACTGATGCAAAACTAGCTTAATCAAAATAGTTTAACTCCTAGTCAACTTCACTGTCCATAAAACCTGAATGGTCTCAAACTGATGTCAGAGTATTGCCAACACAAACCCAAAGTCCATAGACAAATATTAAATTCTACAAGCAGAGTTTCTGTTATATCTGAAAGGGGAAGGGGGTTGAGTACTTGCTCTGGCTCTTTTATTTGTGTGTGAACTTTTGAGTTTAAGCTATTGAGCTCTGTAAACAATAGAACCTTAAAAAGCAGCTATTAGAGGACCCCTGTAAAAGAGAGGCATTCTGCTTCAGGTCTATAAGCAAACAAAATGTTATAGTCAGTGCATCACCCAAAAATAGGTGACAAACCACATCCCTGTGCTGCTGACCATTACAGAGTATGCAGAAAAAAAGTCTTGGGGCTGCAAGGAACCTGAGTTCACAGTAGGCACTAGAGTCACAGAAGTCACTGGTAGCATTGGATATACTGGAGGCACCAGGAGAAACTGAAGGCAAAGAATTGCAGGATATGTCAGTATGGGGGCTTTGCACTAACTTAGGGATGTAATGCCTTAATGCCAAGTGACACATTGCTATAACTTTAGGTGCCATATCCAATTATAGGAGCCTCCTCCTGATTGCAAAACCTAAATTGCAAATATTCTATTGCAATCACAAAATTGCAAAACTCCTATCCCTTGCTTCCATTTGTTGCTTCCTAAATACTTTAAAACAGAAGTTTTAGCTGTAAAGTGCAGTCTAACTCCTAACTAATAATGCATCACCAGGACATTACCAGAATAAAGCCATGAAGAAATTAGATCAGGTATGCCTGGAGGGTCCCCATTCCTCTTTAAAGGTGCAGGAACACACACCAAAAGTCCAGCACAATGCAAGCAAAACAAAAATGTCTGGTAAGTAAGCTAGGAAACCTTGTATTGTTTGTTTGTGCAAAGCACGGTCCTTGTGCACCTTGCCTTGGAAGCTAGTGACAGGTTGTTTGAAGAAGTTGCCATTTTTCCTTTGCTTGCTGTATTTGTTGTGCAGATTTGTCTGATATCTTAGTTAAGATACGTCCCAGGTGTACCAGTATTAAAGAGCTATAGTGGGCAGATTCAGTAGTTTAGCAAACACAACTACACAGGGCTGACCCCATGCTGTCTCCAAAAATGATGTGTGTTGTCAGTCTACAACAATAATTAGGCACTGAGTGCATTTCTAGAAGAATATAGGCTTGGTTCTGTAGTTGTATTGTTTTAGGGTTGGAAAATACTTTCTGTTGCTATTGAGTGTTACAGGAAAAACATTTATAGTACCTATTTGACATAATTTTGCTGACTTCCTGACAGCTTTAAAGCACAGAGTACATGAGAGAAAATGTTGAAAACATATTATTTTCTATATTTATTATATAATATTCATATCTATAAATATAGTTAATTTACAGATATCTGGCCCTTTGATGATAGAAAAGAGATAGAATATATCCACTTAAAAACTGTCATGGAACTGTCAAAACTATTTTTTGCAGAAGTTCGCACATTTATAATAATTATTGAATAGCTATTTCAATTCTTTTATAATCTTGATTATGACTGTTTTTTTTTTTTTACTATGCACACTGAAGTGTAGCACACGTACTAATAGTTATGACTGGCTATTTCCTATTGTAAATGATCTCATCTCATGGCAGCAGGGATTTTTAAAAGGAATTACATATTTTTCACGATTTTACAGTCAGTCTATTTTACAAACATAGATACACTTAGTTAAATGTATAATACACAGAATAAATATGATTTATGTGATTGTACTAAACTTATGGCTTGACCAAAGCAGTGAATCTGCTCCTGTACATATAGCTTTTGCTGTGTAATACCCATACCCATGTGCAGGTGCTTCCCAACCTTGCTGCAAGACGTGGACTGCATGCATTTTTAATAACTTTCTTTTTTGCCCCTGTGCTCAATGTGTTGACAAAAAGGTGAACAACATATCCAATTTCAAAAGTCATGCTTTATTTAACTCATTGTAGTGGTCAGCCATAACATCAATCCATAAAAAAATTTTACTGTAAAGATATTTTACTGTTGTCAAGTGAACCATGCCATATTTGGACTCTCTCCAATATTTCTTTTTTTGTAACATAAATGGTAACAGAAAGAATAAAATAATTTTTCTTTTTTATATATCCCAAAAATTGTAGTACCAATTTGTATTTACTTCAGAAGTTTGTTAAATGATACGCATCTTTATCTACATGTAGGCTACTCTCAGTGACCATATTAAATTTATAGTCCTTGCATTGCAGTTTTTTTATACAAACTGTACATGTAGTTCAGCTTTGTATCAGCTTGATGATCAACATACTGTAAAAACATTATTTTTGTATTTAATTTTTTGTTAATTACATAAGAAGGCTTTGCTTTGTAATGCTACACAATGAATGTGCTTTGCTGCTCCCTCTCACAATGAAAATCAAGCAATGCAGTTCTTGTGTAGCTGATACCCAACCCTAAAGCTGCATACACATCTGCAATTATTGTCGTTGGAAAGGATCTTTCACAATCCTTTCCAACGACTAAGCACTGCACGATGCATGAAAGAGTGCTGTACATACAGCACCATTTTGCTCTATGTAGAGGGGAAGAGGAGAAGAGTGGCACCCCACTGTGTGCTCTCCCCCTTTCCTTGCATTAGGATCATTCATCGTTTATCGTCAGTGGATTGGCCAGGACAGTCGTTCGAACGATGGACGCTGTACACATGCCAGATTTTTGTCCGATATTGGCCGTGAGCCCATTATTGGCTAAAAACCATTGGACATGTGTACGTAGCTTTACAGTTGTCATGAAATCAAATTAAATGATTACAGACTAGCTCCTTCCAGTGGGTAATTTTCGAACGTGTGTATTCATTTACAGTAATATAAAGGAAAGTCATTTTGAAAAATTACTTTGGGATATACACATTAAAATTAATGTAAAACGTGCTAACTAAAAATACACTATACTCCTATTGTGTGCTACGTCCCCCACCTCCTAGATTTTAAGCTCTTTTGGGCAGGGTCCTCTTCTGTGTAATTTTTACATCTGTCTGTCATTTGCAACCCCTTTTTAAAGAACAGAACTGCCTAATATTTTGGCACTTTATAAATACTGTTTATTATTATTAAAAATATTATTAATAATAATAATAATTTTTAGACATGTCTATGTTTAAATGTGCATTGTACTTGTACATGTACAAAAGCAAGAATTGTGCTCAGCTTCCCTATCAGCATAACTTTGCTTTCAGGTTATCAGGTCTAATGCATACTACATAGTGCTAAATTTTGACTGGCTGTTTTTGGCTGCGAATCAAATACCAACATCAGGCTGCGCATGTGCCCATTAAAGAGGATCTATACTCAAAACTCAAAAAATAACCAAAAACACACTTACCTTCAATCCTGCAGGGCAGTCTGATCACTCCGAGGGTGTCCAGCATCCAGTCCCGCGTCATCTCGGCTTCCGCCCCGGGGCCAGCGCTCCGGGCGCCGCCATCTTCTTCTTCTCTTCCGGGTTCTTCATCCTACATCACCCAACCCAGGCACAAAATCAGGTGGCGCAGGATGAAAAAAAACTGTGCATGCGTGAGATTGGCAAATTTTTTTCTTTAAGCAAAAAGGCTCCTTTGCTCAGGCATGCACATAAGGAGTGCCAAGAGCTTCCTGGGATGCCTGACGTAGGTAGGATATTGGGGGGGGGGTGCTGCACCCTTTTTTTTTTTAAAAAAAAAAAGGGTGTTGCACTCAAAAAAACCCCAAAAAAAACTGAATATTTACCTTGCATAAAAGAGTGGCACCCTATGCAACTACACTGATTTCCCCTAGTCTAGGTATCATACTAAGCTTTGTGATAAATAACAACACTTCCTGTGTTGAGCATTAATTCATCAACTCAACAAGACAACCAAGAACACGTCAGTTCTCTAAGGAGGAAAAAGGGTTAAAAAAACAAGCATTTTTTTACATTTTCCTGCAAACCACATCTATGTCTATTCCATCTAAAATTGATGTCAGAAAAGTATTATATATTTTCAGCAGGGAATGGAGGCAGCCGGGCCACTATCCTTGTCAACACGCTCTGTCTCCTTAATCATACTTTTCATTTTAGTACATTGAAATTTCGCCCCCTACCTCCATGACCAAGGACAAGATCATAAATAAGGATGTTTGTGAAATTTTTACCTGCTGTTCCCTAACTTTGCGCATTAGGCATGAGACCGCGAGGTGCTCGTCAGATGTGGAAATTTATACTCATTTATAACGCGCTACGCTAGCCATCCAGGAATAAGACCGTGAAGGTTCGACATCTATAAACCAGGGCAGAAAGGCTTAAATGAAAAGTGAAGTGAATTTCTGTGTCTTCCCATAAAGAGGTTTCAGCTTTAATTCACACAAGATACATTTTTACCAGAGCTGTTTGTAGCAGTAAATGTTCCCTTGATGTATTATTTCTTGACTTGCAAAGAAATCTTTGCGCTCTACATAATGGTGTAGTTAGGAGAATTACTACAGGATCCATAAAGCTTTACAGCTCACACTGTAAGTGTAATTTAATCTTCGCTCTCATAATGTAAAGAGGATTTGGTGCCACTGCTGATTTGATGTGAAGTGCATTAGAGAAGTGCTAGAGGGTGACTGCCTTTCATTAGCACGTCATAAATAGAGCTCACAACTTAATATAGGAATCCCCTAAAACACCCAAATCTTGCTCAATTTGTCCCATGTGTGGCGCTAATTGCGTGATCAAGAAAACACTTTAGGGTAGAAATGGGGAAGATTTAATAAACATTCCCGAGCAACTCTAGCTGACAAGTTTAGATTTTATTAACACTTATAGTCCTGGGAACATTTAATAGAGACTAAAAGCATCAAGTATGGCTATAGTCTATGTGGCTTCGATAAAATGCTTTTCATTCATTGACTGTGATATTAAAAACTACATAATGATTTGTTTCAATTGAAATGCAGAGAACACATGCAGAGGAGTACTGCTGGTAAGCAATGTAGAGAGTGGTTTGGTAATAAATTTTCCTATTTAATATAATTTGTATGAGTCCAATAAATAAGCAATGTTGCATATGAATTGATGTATTATTATGACTGTTTGCTCCTTTTCTTTATACACCTTCAGTATACAGCACATTGTTTACAGAGCTCAGTAGCCCAAGCTGAATTTCATACAGATGATTCAATCAGACATATATTCCAGACTAACAGGGTAAGTCTGAAAGCAAGTGACTTATGCAGTTTTCAAATTTTAACAAACCAAGAGAATGTTAGGAACCCTTTGAAATTAATTAGGGGGATATCCCCTTGATGTGATTCCCATTTTAATTCATTGTAAAAAATGTGTACATTGTGAGTAGAAGTTGAGTAAATAATTGGTGGAAACATTTACAAATACACATAAAGCAAAACTATTTTAGTTTCTTCTCTTAACTAAAGTAAATGGAATTGCTACTTTTCAAATTACATACTTTCATAAAAATGTGCTCTAAGTAAAAAATAAAGTTACTTTCATAATTTCAGCTTGATGGATCTTGGCATTGTCATCCTGGAATATACTTGTGCCATCAGATAAGAAAAAATGCATTGATGGAATAACCTGGTCCATTCAGTGTATTCAGGAAATCAGCTGATCTTATTTTTTGGGCACTTGCTGAACCTACACCTGACAAACTGAAGCAGCCCCAGATCAGGTTAGGCCATGTATTTACAGTGCAGTATATCTCAAAGTAGAATACTAACAACAACGTTTTATAAGAAAGTCTTAAAGATTAGGCATTTTAAAGTATTTACATATTCTGAACACAAAGTAAAAGCACTTTAAATCAGGCTCTCATTTACCTCTAAAGATGTAGGCATCAAACAGCAATTCACCTTCAAACTTCACAGAGGCACAGAAGTCACAACTTCTAATGTGAACACACTCCAGGTATTCCTCAGGAGCAGTTCACTGCATTGCACTGCAGTAACAAGTTACACGTTAGTGCACTGTGGAGCAATTATTTGTAAATGTCATCCAAGCGCACCTTTATATGCATGTGCCTTGCATGCAGTGTTTAAAATAATGAAATACAAGTTCAGTGCATTGTGATGTAATTGGCCATTAAACTATTAGAAATCAACTAAAACTCCACTTTGTCTTTGTTTTGACCTTTGATACTGTAAAGAATTAATTACTTCAGTTTATGAGAACTTGACTTTTAGCTTTTTTACTGCTTGTTAAAAATATGTAAACTGTGTAAATTGTGTAATGTAAGAGCCCTTTTACGTCTGGCTGTTCTTTTGTGTCTGCCCATTCACAGTGAAATGTAATTGCACACTATATATTACACATAATTCTTGGTAAGAGTCTTGGTGTATCAGAAAACATATATATGAACTATTAATATTATTACATACTATTATTTGTTTACATAGCCCTGACCTCTTCAGCAGGGCTTCAGAGAATCCATTGACTTGTAGAAATGAGCGAGCAAGAATATTTAGCTCGATCTTGAGGCGAATTGGGCCTTTCTCGTATACCGAAAATGTAAGCGAGAACGGCCTTCGGATTCGCCGAGAGGTCGAGCTCTCGCCGAACAGAAGGATTTCCAGGGCTGCATCATGCCAGTAATCCTCTGCGATCCCCGGGGCACTAGAGGTTAGTTAACCTCTAGTGCCCCGGGGATCACAAACAGGGAGATTCCCAGAGCTAAATGCAGCTCTGGGACTCCTCCTGTTTTAATTTCCTCTTCCGAAAGTTTTGCGAAATCGGTTCGCCGAAGTTTCGCAGAAGTTCGAGGAAATTTTCGCTCATTCCTATTGACATGTTATCTACTTCTAACTTTAACGTAATTTAAATTTAGAAAGAGACATAGCACACAATGTGTTGCATAGGTTACACAGAATAAGTGAATTTACTCCCATTTTTTAATGATCACAGACCACTGTTTGGGAGTTGTTACCAATTCCACCACTACTTCCAAGCCTTAAAGCAGAACCAAACCTTAAAATTTAAAATTGCCACAAGGCAGGTCCTTTATTGCAGAAGGGACAGGCAATGTCTCGCACCCACCCCTTTCCATCATGGGCCCTGCTAACTTCTTCCTTCTTCTCTTCTTTCTTTCCCCCTTCTGCCATCCTAATTGGCTGGGTCAAAATGATGTGGATGGGAGGTGTAGGTGCACCTGCATAGGCAGCCATAGGGAAAGCCAAGATATATATGCACAGCTATGTAATTTTTTTGACAGCTTAGGATGTTGATGAGGCAAGTAAGAATGCTTAATGAAGAAGAGTCATTGCCTGTCCCTTTTTGCAATAAATCCCTGCCTGATGCCAAATTTTAAACGCAGAACTTTAGTTTTGCTTTAGGCCTCACACAAGTTCGTAATAATAGTCACCAGAAACTATCTTTAGTAATCATTTTTATCAATAGAAGAATAAAAAGGTATGTTGTGTTCACTGGAGAGTGGAGGACAAGCCGGAGGCACCTAGGTGCATCCTACCCATTTAGAAAAAAACACCAGGCGTTTGGTGATCCATTCGCAAACTATTTCCTAATAAATTTGCTAATCTGTTTTAAGGAAAGCATTTTATTATGATTATAAATTGTATTATTCTCCACAGATTGGTATTTAGGTAGAAATATTTTATGGTAATGTTAAATAGTCTAAACTTTCTATTGGTGCTTGTTACTCCCTAAAACAACCCCAATGTTTATGCAGTGTTATATTTATTAATAAACTAAAGAAGTTATGAGTTAGGAGCTTAATAGATTTTAGGCAGGATTAACAGGGTTTCTTCTGTATTTGCATCGTATTTAAAGAGATAAAGCAATGTTAAATGTGCATGTACTGTATTGCTGAGCTGTTTTATGGTTTAGGGCAAAGGCCATAATCCAGAGCAATGAATATTAAATTACAGTCAAAGAAAAAACAGAATTCTTCATCTATATTTCTGGTTTCCAAAAATAAAGATATGAGGTACAGAAGTCAAATTATTAACATGACAGCAAGGCAACTAGCATTTTCAGAGGGAGACTCAGCAAGGACAGCCTCTACATTTTGTAATGATAGTTTTTTTTTTATCAAAATACATTTATCTATTAACTCTTTCCCAGAGCTGGACTGATATTTAACTCACATTTCTCAACAGGTTGATCAAAAAGGCAAAAAAGCAAGCCAGTCTGAGTTTTTCGACATTCTGGTTGGTACTCTGAACAGAGGTAAGGAAAGGTCAGAGTACAGTTGTTCCATTGCTGCTGCATCACTCCAGAGTGGTTACACTATGTCCTGTAATCTGATGAAGCTCTGTGTGACAATGATGACAGGTAGGAAAATCTGCTCACTGCTGAAGCCAATGAAATCATGCTAACTTCTTTCCAATATCAAATAATGCTGATCTCATCGGAAAAGGCTAAACACAGACTAAACCTGCCTGTAATAAAAAAAGCATACCCCCTCCTCTGAGTGCTGTATATTACCTTAATAGCAGATATAAAATGTACAATGAAACAATACACATTCTCATGATAACTAATATATGTTACACAAACTAATATATGTTCAGGCCACACTTCTTTCACAACTGGACCCAGCCACATTGCACTGTACAGCAAGTGTTATTATGCACATCTTTATGTACTATCACATGTTGGAGTACATATGTTTGTGCATGTAAGCATCTTTAAAACTGACATAACCTTTTTTTTTTTTTTTTTTTTTTTTTTTTTATCATTGCAATACATAATATACACACAGCATTACTATGTGCTTTTAAAAGCCCTGATAGACTTCAGAGTTCTGTAATTGGAAACAATCTTTTTTTAGTGACAGCAAACCCAGCACTGCTCTCCACCATAGAAAAAGCAGTGTTCCCCACTTACTTGCTCATCAGTCTGGCAGGGAAGATGGGTGAATAACAGGGGAGTGCTGTATAGATTATCAGACCAGCAGACCATTATCTGGTGTTTTGTGTTTCTATTATTATTTTATGTATATATAGTGGAAGTAAATTGGATCCTAATTTGTGCAACCAATAAAGGGCATTAGCCAGATAGAAGAAGATATCCTAATGATGTCAAATTGCTAAGAGGTATTTAGAAAGCCTGTCCAAAATTTAAAAAAGTATGCATACAATCTTAAAGTGATAATAAGGTATTCAAAACTGGAATTTTCTGGGATTGCCCCTTATGGACCTCCCCAAGTCAGCCCGTCAGCTTATTACACATATTTTAGTGGCTGCTCGTACTCTAATCTCCACCAAATGGAAATCCAGACTGCCCCCGTCTATGGAGGATTTGTATGCTCGTATTCAAGACATACGCCTGATGGAGTACCTCACTGCCCTCCTCCGAAACAGGGTTGCGAAATTTGAACAGATATGGGAACCTTGGGATGCCTACTATACCAATCTACAGGTTTAATATGTCGCTGGTTCCAGACGCCACTGTGCTTCCTAGCCACCTTTGTTCGTATCCCCCACTTCCACCCCCCCATTCCCCGGCTTAGCTTCGTTTTTTCTTTTTGATTCATTTCTTGTTTTCTGTTGTTTATTTATCTGTTGTTTCCGTATTTTCATATGGGGTTTGATAGACCGGTACAGTACGGCCACTGTTTTTACTGTTACTTACGCCAGAGTTTTATGTACCATTATCGGATGTACCTATCACCCTGTATGCTGTGTTTACGAGATGTTTTGCTGTATAAGCCTGGTTGTCTTTGTATGTGAAAATGTTCAATAAAAATTCAGTTTCAAAACTGGAATATAAGAATGGCAGTCTGAACTTCAGATCGCCACTTTTTTTTACAATTTGCTATGATTTGCCTGCAGTGCTTCTGCCTGTTGCGTTTTAGTTTAAATGTCCACCCCTTGAAATAAATAATTTCCCTGATTACCACCATGCACTTATCAACCAGCAGAGGCATTATTAAGCCAGGAGCACTCCCTAACAACTGCCAGCCAATAGGAGCCATTATTTTATTGTAAACAGATGGGAGCCCTCTTCTTGGTGGTTTTTAGGAAGCACTCCTGGACAAATTAAGGTACAACAAAAAATTGGTAATCCTGATTTATCAGAAATATATATCTGGAAATATAAATGTAGGTTTGCTCTAAAGTGAATTCCAGCAAAAATCCAAATGCAAAAACTGAGCACACTGCAGGTAACTAGTCCTCAGATGTGGTGGCTCTATTTTCTCTTTCATTTCACCCAGGGATTCTCCTAGCAGCATAAATTCTGCTCTAGACAACACATTCTTCCATATGTATCCTTCTGTATAGAAGAAGTACAAAAACATGCTAGGACTGTGCAACCACACCCTTGTCCTACGGTTTCTAACATAAAAAGATGTGGTTTAGTATAGTCCTCATATTTCCTCCTATCAAGCTTTTAGATAAACTAATCCTATACCTTACTCTGCAAACAGTTGTCATGCTGCTCCCGTGGCTTCAATATGTTCTAAACCTGTTACTTGAAAAATGTCAGCATCTGGAATTCTGACTGCATAGTCTGCATGCTTGTTCTAAGTTTATGCTACAAAAAATAAAGCCAAAGGCAGCCAGACAGCTAGTAAAATTGCAATGCTCACCCATGTAGAAGCAGCTGAATTTACTCACATGTAATGTGGCATTAGAAATCCCACAACCGTGTACATGTCAGTTTAGGGGGACTTTTTGTGACTGAACAAAGAAGGAGGGGTTAGGGTAGGAGAGTGTCATACAATGACGGTTTATATGCAGTAGTAATCAATCAAAGTCTACAATGACATTGGGCCCCTAGCATCTCTCCCCTGGTCTTCCAATTTTACCTATGGTACCAATATGAGTCTGTGCTTCTTTTCTGGGTCCCTTCTCTTTCTGCTTTCCCTAAAGCTAAGTACTTTACAATTTGGAACCATGCCCATCCCATCAATGATTGGATCTTCTGGTCCTTGTGGTCAGAGGGCCTACCTACCATGTGAGTTCCCCTGCTTACATGATAAGAGCCTCCTAAAAGTCAGCCCCCACATATTTAGCCTGTTTTTGAGCATGCGTACAAAGGTGAAAGAGCATAGGTATTGTCAATCCCATATAGTTAACAAAACTGCCACATCTCTAATTCACCATTCACCAATACTTTATTGGCCTTTTAACAGTAAATACTCATTGAAGCCCCTATATGATGATTTTGATGTTATCCTATATACAAATGTCTCCATGAATGAATCCAATCAATTGCAGTTTCCCCTCCCTGTGCTACTTCTGTCTAGATTTAAGAGCGGTGAAGTTGTTTTTTTTTAATATGTTTCTTATCATGATTTAGTGTTTATTCAAGATATATTACTCGTCACAGTTATAAGGTATATGTGAATCTTTGTTTTGTATTTTAATGTAGTACTTACCTTATCTCGGCACATAATTGTTTCCTGATTCCTATTTGCGAAATGCATTGAAACGTTTATGATTGATATCCAATGCTCACTGAAGGCCCGCATGTTAAATGTATATGTGTAATAAATACTTATAATGTTTTTGCAATTGATTGGGCCATATGTGTACAAATGAAAGTGAATATTTGGAGGTATGGTTTTGTATGTGCTATTAATGTGTTCTTTTAAAAATAATTGAATAAATATGTTTTTATGACAAAGTTAAATATATTTACATTGTTTTTAGTCTTGCTGCCTTAAAAGTCCTTACATATACACATTTGTTTGCTTTTGTTTGCATACAAAGGTCCCAAATTTAACACAATGGCCCTAATTCATCAATAAAATCCGCGCTCGCTGGTCGCGCGTACTTTCGCTCTTCCAGCGAGCCGGTTTTCCGCGGTCCGGAGTCGAGTGCGCTCGTACACTCGCCTCCTCACTGCCAGCCGGATTCCTGCCTTCATATTAATGAGCGATAGGGGTTGCGAATCTGCCAATTAAGGCGATTAGATTTCAGCTGCGCGATTAAGGAGGATCTGTTAAGCTCACTGGTGAGATCATAGCAATTATGTTGCTATATAATTAATTTATTGGTACATTTGTTGCACTGTTTTTATACTTTTTGGTTTGCTTAAAGAATGATTTTTTAGGGGAACAGTGACTTTTAATGCAAGCTCGCCAGTGTAAAGCTGCCGGAGATGCGCGGCTCTGGCCGCGAGCTTTTTCAGTTGCTGAATTGTGCGACTGCGTACGATTTCGGATCGCGAATACGAATGCGCGAGCGAGCGTCCGATTCTGCTTGATGAATTAGGGCCAATAGGTCCAACAGATAAATGCACCAGTGATTGGTTCTTACCCTAATATGTAAGCTTGGGTTTCTCCCCTGTGACAGAAAGTAGCCAACCATCACATCCTAGGGAGAACACGATTTTAGAACTGCCCAGCATATACTAAAATTGACCCTTACACCTTAAAGGGATATTTCTAGATATGTTCAAGAGGTGTCAGCAATTGCAGCACAGGTGTTCTTTAGGAACATTATAATGTCAGTAAAAAAGCAGTGCATGATCAAACAACTCCCGCTATATGTGCTTAGTGAAGTTTGTGACACAAAATAGTCAGTGTATAAATTTTAATGGGGAGCATAGACAAGGTGACCTGGCGTTTGCCCTTTACATTTTCCTTTCTTTTGTAATGTAGAAAAGGAAATATTTTTCACACATACATATTAAATATTATGCTTTAAAATAAACACAAGTTTTTTTCCAAACTGACAGGTTTTTGCATGTAAGCAAAAGTTATTAAATCTTTAGCTATGTATTGCAATAACAATTGCATTCATTTCAAACCTGAAAACATACCTGCATCTTTTTTTTAACCCAGTGCACCAAAATACACAGATGATTGACACCTGTGCTTTAAGAGATTCTTCATTACAGACTTTTTTTTTCCTACTGTATTATGCGTTCTGAAAACACTGCATATACTTGTAGATTAATGAATTTAGATTATACATCTTTACCAAGCATTTTACTGTATGTTCCTCCAATACATATTATTATAGGGACCCTCAGTGTACCGATCTTCTATCGCCTATTTAGTTCTTTGTATTGACATAATACACATACTGTAAGATGCATTGCACCATTGTAGTGCTATTTATTTTAAATGTACCAAAAAACTAAGGCAATGCACACTTGCATTTCATTACGCTGCAATTCATGTTTTATGAATTGTTCATGTTCATATGTTGATGCGCATCTAATTAGGACAGTCTGTTCACTTTGAACCAATCCTAATGCACAAAATAATGCACCTTTACTGTGCTTTCACGTTATGCTTTATGTTGAGGTATATTGCTATTGTTTAATTGTGCTTTGAAGTACCACTAAAAGTGAAAAGCAAAGCACTACAATGAACATTTACTGCACATGCCTGTGCTTTGCAGGTTTTAACACAAGATGCTGCATACAAGGGGCCAATGATAGACAGGACCTTTTCATGTTATTAAAATGAGGACTGGAATAACTGTGGGATATCACCGTTTTTCTATAAAAATCCCACCCAATTTAAGTCAAGGTCTGGGTGATACATTTTATCATGAACCTAGTGTTTGATGAACCTAGCTGCACTTTGTAACATGTATGTGAGTATCTTCAGCACTGTCATTTCATGTGTCCAGATTTACACGGTAGATCTTTTAAGCCTACCTGAATTTCTGCTTCCCTCAGTCTATCCATTATCATACACCTGTCTCCAGTCCCAGCCAGTAATCTTGAAAAATAGAGGAATAAATTGACCTTGATGAAGTGTTTTTTTTTTTCCTTGGCTGTTCTCAAGTAAGTTTATTTCAGGTGTGAGCGGTGAAATGATTAGCGTTAACAGCTTTCCCGCTGCTCTTTATTTTACAGTGTCTTTCTATCTTTCTGATATATGAGATGTTCAGCGTGTAAGGTAGAGTCTGCTTCAAGTCTCTCAAGGTTGACAGAGTGAATGAAGGAGTTGGCAGGTCCCTTATCTTGATAACTAAGGGACAGCAGTTGGCTTTTCCATATGACCGTTACGCTGCCCTTCACGCCTGGGTTGGCTTATATGCATTTCAGCTCACCATTAAACACAGTCTCTCCGAGTTAAGAGGAACAGCCTCATTCCTCATACTCGCTAGCTAATATTTTATAGCCGTTTTAAAGTTTCAGAATTCCCCCAGAGCGGAATGAACACCAAACTGGATGCAGGTGACAGCAACTTTATAAACTTCCCCTGGAGAAAAATATATGTATGTATATTCAGTGCCTGATCATTTTGCTACCTGCATAATAAAATCCACTTTATTTTTATTATATTACAGCCCATTTGACCTATGTTTTTGTTCTAACAAATATGCTAGTATAGCAGCTAGTAATATGTAGAGTTCTTTTCAATCATTTGACTGAAAATTTTAAAAGTTATATCAATATATTTTTATATCTAAATAATTAATCTGTAAATAGATATCAACAATTAACCAGGTAAAGGTAGTACTGGAATACTGTTGATTAGCAGAATCTTCTTATTGTGAAAACTGGTGGGTGGATGACTGAGATTGCTGTCCTAGAGCTTCTGTTTGAGAAAAAAAAACACTAACTGTTTATTGTGCAGTAATGCTTCACAGATGTTATTTAGGTCTATACATTTTCTCAATCTAAGATTAAGCTATTGACACAAAAAAAACATAACTC
This sequence comes from Pyxicephalus adspersus, assembly GCF_032062135.1. NCBI lineage: Eukaryota > Metazoa > Chordata > Amphibia > Anura > Pyxicephalidae > Pyxicephalus > Pyxicephalus adspersus. Next base: position 37,802,270 of record NC_092865.1, on the reverse strand, counting down.
CAGATATTAGAAGAGTGTTAGTATTGCCCTGTCCTCCTTAAAATGCTAGTTTCCTAGCTAGCATGCTGAGCTATTTTCATTATTTGCTCAGATATAAAAGGCCACTGTAATTCATTAATATATATCTACAGTATTGCTATTTAATCTGCTTTTTGTTTTTTCACTTACACTTTTCAATGTAATTATGAGGATTTTAAAATCAGCCGTTATGCTGCTAACTCAGAAATGCGTGCAGATCAAAAGTTCTGCATTTTGCTGACCTACCCTAGCTGTACTCTTGTCCCAAACCATTGATTCAGTTAAAGCTACTTAATTTTTACAATACATATTTTCTGTACTTCTGAATTAATAACCCATTCCAATCATTCAGCAAGTGACATTAGAATACCTGACCTGCATGCTTGTCCTGATTGATGAATAGGCTAGTATTGACAGAAGGCCATGGCCTAGGGCAGCACCTTAAACTACACTGTTTTGACAGGTACAGCCTTTGATCTCTGTATGACTTAGTGGCTACTGTATCTGCCAGCACAGTACAGCTGGAAGCTCTGACACATTTAACATCTATCCTTGTGATTGTATGTGAGTCACATGCAATGGCTAAGCAGGAGGTGGGTCCCTCCTCTTCCATCAGCTGAGAGAGTGAAGCTTTCCAACATGGTAAGTGAGCTAACCCTGTGTGTTGGTTCAGTTTGCCTGTGGAAGATAATAGATAGTAAGCTCTTCTATTTTTTGCACTCAACATATTATGATGGACAATTGATTTTAAAATACAGTTAGAGTAGGTTCAGACCTGCTTCAGGATCCAGCAATCCCACACAGTATCCTAAAGAACCAGCATTTGCATATTTGATAGCAGGTGGCAGTGAGCGGTACTGTACTGTACATACTACCCCCATTTGATCTGTATGAATCTGCCGTGGGTAGAAACTACATGTAACGTCTCCCCTAAAGCAGTAGCTCACTGGTGCAAGGAAACAGTAACCCTACCACAGCACAAGGTAGGTGGTAGCCTAGGGAAGAAAAAGGTAAACACCTGGCCCTGATTGACAGATAAAAGACATGTATACAGTGATGCACAAATACTATGTAATAAACATCAACAAAAAGGCACATTGGTACACACTAGTAACAGATGATGACTGCACAGTGTGGCAAATTTAGCTAAATTTTCTCTTTCTTGAATATGTTGACATTAAAGTAAAACTAAACTAATGTATGTGAGTTTCTTCTATAATTAGCAAGTATGCTGTGCATGGTACATGGCACACATCTACCTTTTCCTTAGTGCCCTGCAGTGATGGCAGGTCCAGGATAATGTTGTTGTGGTATCCCCTGAAGTAGCTATCTACTTAGTACTACCTATTGCAAGTAAATCCTTCAATATATTATCAACCATCTCTATTTGAGATGCTTACCTTTTTCTCATATTAAGCGCCAAAATTCCTTAAGCACTTCACCAAGACACCAACTTTGTCCACATACGAAACTATATAGTTTTAAACATATTCTTGCCCATACTTTGACAATGTTAATGATGATGATTATATGTATATGATCTGGCACTGTGTCATTAGGGCTTTTTTTATTGTGTCATGTAAAAAAAAAAGGGGAACTGCCATCCTTTTATTCTACAAGTCTTCTACTTTCCACAAAATTTAAAGTTTGGAAGTCTTTAGCAAGCTTTTACATACAACATAGATTTTATCATGTGTGTTTAAAAAGGAACAATGGTGAACTTCCAAAGCTGTGACATTAGTGACTTCGGATTCTGCCACCAGTACAAATTACAGCTCTTCTCTACAGTCATTGCTTCCTATTAAGATGTAGATCTTAACTATGTAACTATGTAACATCTACTATGTAGATGAATAAAGCATGCAACTAGTGAATAAATCTCTAGCTAGAAATTGCTGTATATCATTGTAAGTATCCCAAGCAGTGGTAAATATAGCACTTTAAACACATTTTACACATTTTTTAACATTGTTACCAACAGTTACCCAACAATCCCTTGTGTTGAATGTTCCAGGTGCATGTGTTTTCAATTGCAATAATTGATTTTGCACCAAAAAAAATTGTTCTGAATTTCAAATGTTCCACCTCTTTGTCCCTAACTGTTTTGTTTAAAAATTAGTCATTTCCATGTTTTTAGGGGTGCCCGCATGGTCTTTCAACCAAAGAGACAGTATGAAGGAAAACAGCTACTTCGACAATTTCTTTTTAGAAAGTCCATACTTTTATGTGAATTTTGTTTTATGTCTGCACCATTTATTAAATGTAAAACTAAGATAAGGCTGCATACAGACATTACATTTTTTGTAGCTGGAAAAGATCAAGAAACAGTCCTAAACATGAATTGAATTGGAAAAAATGTTGTGTCCATGGAATTATTGAGTGTTGTTCATTTCTATGGAGAGGGGAGGAGTGAGGATGAGTGGGGGACACTCTGCCGTGTAGAAAATGATAGCGTTGGATCGCTAAGAAAAGACATTGGGAGACCACACACACTAGATTTTTGCCTGAGATGACTAAGTTCTTCATCTCAGGGGACAATCATCTAGTGTGTGTACATAGCATTTAGATTGTACAGTAGTGAAACAAGGATTTATATAATACATAATTTTACAAATCTATACATTTAAACAAAATACATCACTTTTATTTTTATCTAGTTTTTATGTTTGTACTTTCAGCCTTTTGTAAATAAATTACATTTCAAAACAAAATTTCTGTCTATTTTCTGTGATTTTCAATACATTTTGTTAAACTAGTTCTCTGGGATTTGCTATATTACTTTTGTCTGATTTGTGTAAATTCTAAGACATAAAAACATCTTAAGGAAAAGAAATAGCTAAATCCACTAGGAGCAAAAGTGTGAAAGAAGAAAGATTAATCACATGGAAACAGGGAGGAGAATAGATTGACAATATTTGATGGAATGGACAGGGGAGGTCATCTGAGAAAGCATCAAACAAGAATCTCATGAAATTAGAACAAATAGAGATGTATGAGACCAGCTAAGTGGAAGTCAACCCTAAAGTGGTCAGAAAAAAATCATGCTCTAACTATCCAAATTATTATTGATAATCTATGGCCCTGGCAGAGCTATGAGTTCATAAAACTCAATACTGACATTTTTATACACTACACTGTAGGTAAGTTAACACAAACCATGCATCAGCAATTTATATATGTTTAAGGCCTACCCTTGTGAGAGAGAACACTAACCGTGATATCAACACTTTACTATATTATCTTGTTTATTATTGTTCTTTAGAATGATGAAGTATTAAAAAGTGAATTCTTTAGGAAAAATGCTAATCTAATCTATCACATTTCTTGCAAAATTCTAACTAGACACTTTACAGGAGAATGTCAAGACAGTGGTCCAACACCCAAAGCTTAAAGTTTCACACCAGTCATAAAAATTCATTATCCTGGCATAAAAAATTCTGGCATCTGGAATTTTTTTAAAATAATCCTTTATAAAAACTAACCCGAATCTGCATGATTACAGGGACACCTGTTCTAGTAACAGTTACTGGAGCTCTTCATTCTTGTCATCGGTCTGCCTAATTCTTGTGTGGCATCAATTCAGATAGCTTAAGGATTCTACAAGGGCCCTGTGCTAAACCCTACCAACAGCCAGTGGGCAGTGCCCATGTAACCAAGAACCAACATAAACAGTACAGGTGAGAACCTTTCACAGCACAAAGCAGAGGAGAGAAGACCTAAGAGCAGGCATGCCACATGGGAACATTTTAAGGTGAGTTTTAACATAAATTGGGTGATAAAAAGGGAGTTTTATCATAAGTTGGGTTTTGCAAAAAGGCAAAAACAGGAACCATAAATCTAAAAAAAACAGAAGGTGTTAAAAAGAAAAACAATTTCATTCTGCCAATACCTTGAAATGGAATATATGGGACCAGAATTAAAGGCCTGTCTTTGACAGTACAATACAGTTTTGGAGCTTTACAACAAATTGGAAAAGTGACAAATGTAAATATGCTCCAGATAGCTACCCCCTAACTCTGGGAAATGGATAAAGGGGTTAAAGAAAGACACAAATACCAAGAAAAAAAGTTTAAATAAAAAACAAACACATACTGGTTTATTTAGACCGTCATTTATGTTCCCAGAAGCAAATCTAATATTATTTAGGTCGTCATCATTCCACAATAAAAACAACATAATTCACAATGAGTTCTGACCACTGTACCTAAATCACTGGCTACTGCGGCTATAGTGACAGATTCCCTGGTTAGTTTGGATTTGTAGAGTTTGTCATTGACTTATTCAAAGTGATGGACAGATTCCCTGACTGACCGGCTATGAAGCTGGTTAGTTTGGATTTGTAGAGTTTGTCATTGACTTATTCAAAGTGATGGACAGATTCCCTGACTGACCGGCTATGAAGCTGGTTAGTTTGGATTTGTAGAGTTTGTCATTGACTTATTCAAAGTGATTGACAAACTCAGTCTATTTTTTTTCAAGATGTTATTAAATAAATAAGTGACTGTAACTCTGTTTTACAAAAAAAAAAAAAAGAAAATACATTCTCTTTTAAAAAAAAATCATTTTTGGGGGAAATGTTTCACATGTCCCTTTGACATCCCCATGGAGACAATACTGTGCTATTAGAAATAATATAAAAAGTCATCAGCCATAGGATCTCATCTCGTTGGGGCAAGCAAACACTGTCCTAGTTCGACAGGGTAAATGCAATTAAAATGTTGATCCTTCTGAAGTTCCTCTACCTGTTCCAAGCTCTCCCTGTCACTATAGCCCACCTCTATTTTCAGTCTGCTAAAACAGTTATATTTTATTTATGAGGGAACAGGGGTCTTTGAACTGTCAATCCCTTGCTTTTATGACACCAGGCAGTTAGGCGGTTGGCCAGCTGGTAAGTGTCCTATACTGGGTGCAGGCTTGCAGAACACAAACAATGGGTTTCTTTAGAACAGGCTTTCAGCAGGACAATTGTATTAAACAGCACCCCATCATTGGCCCCACATGGGTTACTCTCCCTCTCCCCTGTACCCAATACTAGGCATCCTTCAGCCATGATCTGGATATCCCCACCTCGCAGGTTGATGAATTTTTTTATATACAGAGCTAAGCACTTTCGTATGCATAACAACTAGGATTCGGCTACTGAACTAATGGCGCCCACTCTCCCATTCAAATGAGATCAATGGCACGCCATACATTTTTCCTACACTCACTACATCCAGGTATTATTTATGCACCACCTCTGATGGAATTTGAAACCATGTACACTGATAAAGGATGCTTTAGACATGCTCTCTCAGCCCTCTCTAGTCTACTTGCTAGCTTCTGTGCAAGCTCACTCCCCTCTTATCTACATACCTGGAATGCTGTGCTTGGTATTACCTTCACACAATTACAAAAGGTACGGACTACAGCTGGCCCATAACCTCCAGTCAATATTGAGACTGGGATATAAAATTTTGTCAAGATGATACCGCACACCCCAGAGATAGCATTTATTTCACCGGGGTAACCAGGAGACCTGCTGGTGATGTCAAAAGCCAACTGGATCCCTGTTACACATATTTTGGAAGGGGGTGCACAAAGTCTTCCAAAGGTTCACTGATTATCTGATTTGTGATGACCCAGCCTTTTTCCTCTTACATCACAACAACAACCCCCTGAAAACATTTTGAAGATAAGTGTCCATTCACATGGTAAATGTGGCTAGGGCAGGGGTGCCCAAACCTTTTCAGTCAGGGGCCACAAAATAAAATTTGAAAGAGGGGCCGGGCCGATGGGAGAGTGGGCGGGGTTATGCCATCATGACGCCACTGAACGTGACGTCATGATAGCGTAACCCCGCCCACTCTCCCATCGCAGATCTGAGCCTGTGATGGGAGAATGGGCGGAGTTAGGTGCAGTGACAGGCTGCCCACTCTCCCATCACAAGCTCAGAGTCTGTGATGGGAGAGTGGGCGGGTTATGTGCAGGGACACAGCCCCCCCACCTCCATGAGCCGGGATACCAACGTGGGACGTGTTCCACGGCTCTGGCTGGTGGGCCCCCCCCAGCCGGTCCCTCTCCTGACCCTGCTTGGGGTGGCATCAGCCAGAGCTGCAGAACACCCAAAGGGCCAGAGAAACAACTGTATTGGGTCGTATATGGCCTGCGGGCCATAGTTTGCCCATGCCTGGGCTAGGGCATACATCACTGTACTGTGGAAATAGGCCTCTCCGCCAACAATTGGTATGTAGTTTGCTAGAGTAAATGACATCATGCATATCATGGAAAACCTAATTTCTGGCATTATGGGCATAAGTGAAAAATTCACAATACACATTGTCCTATTGGCAAGAGTTTTAGAGCACTCTGGGTTACAGGTGCCAACCAGACCTCCCCCCACAGTACCTGCCTCCTGAGCGCATAAACATAAATAATAAAATGTTTGTATTTCTTGTATATGTTCAGACCAATTGCAGTTGGTTGATATTGTTTTTTTCTTGTGACACCAATAACTCTTTATATTATTGTCTTTGTGTTTTTGTACTTTTTCACAATTTAAACCTTAATAAAAACTATGTTAAAAACATTATCAGGCAAAGTCTTCAATATAAGATGTATAATATATTTTGGTAATTTTGATTGAAATATAGGCAGCAGACATTATATGAAAGTTTGGACATTTTTGTAGTTATTGAGCGGAGTCCAATCCCTTTTAATGTGCAAGTATTCCTAATGGTCCATTAATGTTATAGCTGACCTTAATGAACAATAGCGAACAACATATTTGTTAATGAAGAAAATATGTTGTTTATGGCAGCTAGATTCCAGTAACAGTTGAATTATTTTGTGGTAAAAATAGAGAATGATCATTTACCTGTAAACATACAGCTTTTTATTGAATTTTATGCTTACCAAAGAGACTATTCTCATTTTTGTATAGCGTCAACATATGAGCATTTTATTATTATTATTATTATTATTATTAATAATATTATTAATAATAAACAGGATTTATATAGCACCAACATATTACGCAGCGCTGTACATTAAATAAGGGTTGCAAATGACAGACTAATACAGACAGTGATACAGGAGGAGAGGACCCTGCCCCGAAGAGCTTACAATCTAGTAGAGCATAACAGCACTGTACACTACCTAGGGATAACACAGGCAGTAATTTTTCTCAAAAAAGGTGCCAATTTAAGGGTTTATGTTGACTAGCATTCAAAATAAACTCTGCATTTCAAATTGAAGATGCTGTTTTTGTCAATAGGAGACTTTGTTTTACCAGCTTTCTAGTAGTTTCAATGGATTGTGTGAGATTTTGTGGACCTGCATTGAAAGCAGAAGTAAACTCCAACAGGCAGGATTTTTATTCATAAAAGGCTATTGAGTTTTTTTCTGCTGTATATCCTTTTGCCTGCCTGTCAGTAGGTTCAGCAGGTTGAGCAAAGTTCTGTGGCGGGATGTGAATGAAGGCTCCTGTGTGCCTTCCACTTCCGCAACTTCCACTTTAAGTTGCATTTTAAATGCAGGAAAAAAACATCCACTGACATGAGCCCTCCAGTCTAGTTGTAATTAGTCAACACTAATTATTAGGAAAAGATTGTATGTATCTTGTTGTAAAATTTTGTTCATGTGCGTATCAGTTCTTGCAGATGATTTTAGCCGTGAATGGGTTACGTAATGATACCAGCAGTCTGTCAATTTTTGGGGCGAGAACGCAATGTTGCCGCCTATAAATGTTTGCAAGATAAATCGTCTCCACATTATTGCTTAAGTAGCACTTTCACTCTATGAAATACATTGTCTATCGAGCATTTAATGTGAATTTCCTTGACCTGAGGGCTTGGCAATTTTTGAGCACCGAAACATTCTGTGCTTTGTCTACTGGTATTTTATACAAACAGAATAAATAGCTGTGCAAGGGGCCGCTGGATTGTGACCCTGCTTTGCAGAGGATGCAGCCTCATCTATATAAGATTTATCTTTCTTATAAGACAGTATCCCCAAACCAGACAAATACAGATAAAAATCCTACAGCAGCCAATTTCCTAAAGCTTACAAGCAAAGTCAAAGGTCGTATTTCAGTTAACTGTTTCTACCAACATTGCAACATGTTATTTTAATTTTTTGTGGATGCTAGATCAAATAAACTTAAATGTTGTTATTTTCACATCAACCATATTTAACATGAACTTTTAACTAGAAAAAATTAATACAGTGTTTACAGTGTTTTATAATACAGTGTTTGACAACCAGGGTTCTGTGGAACCCTAGGTTCCTCCAGAAGTTGAAAGGGGTTCCTTGAGCAGTGAATAGCTTTTGCCTCTCAGGTCAGATTAACTGATAGACAAAAGTCTGAGCCCAAACTACGCTTCTTTCTGTATGGCATAGAACATGGGTACCTGTGGGGAACAGTAAAAGATAGATTGATGCGTACAGTAAACAATAAAGAATGGGGAGTTTTTGAGGTTTATTCTGAGATAATTATGTCCCAGGCAAAAGACCAATCGTCATGGTAGGCAGAAGCCACAAAGAAACTGTTACAAAGGCTAATTGACACTTTCCTTTTGTCTGTGAGTCTGGAGATGACATGTTCAGAAGAACTTTGAGGAAATGTCCAGGGATTTACAGAGTCCCTTTCAAGGTTGGGAGAAGAATTGGATCGCATGATAAGAACATGAAGCCATTAAGCCTAAAGACTTGTAAGGACAGCTACTAATGCTACTATCAATGCTAATGAAAAAATAGATACAGAGTAAGCCATTTTTAAAAAGTTATAAAGCACCACCTAAAAAATGCTCTGTGGGTGTCGGGATGAATGGGAGTTTAGAGTCATTTATATATTAACAAGAAGTAAGCATATTTATATACATATTTATTTATAAGCATGAATATATATATATATATAAAGTCTAGTAGGAGAATCTTTAGCTTCATAAAAACTGAAAGGTAATGCCTAAAGGGTCTGTTTTCCCTTTCTAAAATGACACTATCAAAATCCCTATTCAGGGTTACTTTTGAATCCAATAAATGTGTTAGGAAACAGTTGTCTAGCTGGCGATCCGGTGCTGTAGGCCACCTCAGGACAGTGTGCCCCATTTATTCTCTTTGTTAGTGTCACTTGCAGCAGCAGGACAGATAAGGCAAATAACCGTGAGTCTTCTGCTCTGCAGCCTGCGGCATCCCCAGATTCCCTTTGGCTGTAAATGGTCTCCTGGCATCCCCTGCTCTGAGACTGTGTGCAGTTGAAAGGGATTTAGAGTTGTGCTGAGACTAATGAGCAGAGTGCTTCCTGATCTTAGTCCTGTGGTGCCATTGGCTGCTGGGGCTTTATAGCCTCTCTGCCCCCAGTGATTTGTGGTTGTTGTAGTATTTAGCTAGGCTTATCTGCTGCTGGTGTGAGTTTCCGTTGATTTACTGTTGTGGAGCCTTTGAATTTCTGAATGTGTCTTGTAAGAACCTGGTGCTGCGTTATCTGCAGGCTTCCAGCCCTCTGCCAGCCCTTCTACAGACACCATTTCTTGCACACTGGGGCCAACCGTGTGCCAGGAAATAGAACAAGTCTCTCTAGGTTGAATCGGGGCTTGCTATATGTGCAGACCGGCAATTGGTGAGTACTGGTGCTGGACCAGGGCCTTACAGAATTGCTCTAAATGCTCTAAGATAGTGGTATTAAAATTTTGGAGCAAGCAATCAGGTCTTTCTAAAAGCATATACATGTTTCCATTATCAATAAGATTGATTTGATGATTTACTGTATTCTGCAAGGAAATTGTCTTTTTTTTCTTATTTATAATTTGCCACAGTGGCAACCCATTAGATAGATAATTCTTGAGGTATCAGAGTCTGCATAAAATTCTCGATACTCTTTTATAGCAGTAGTAATCAATCAATCAATCAATCAATCAATTAACCTGTCACTTTCCTAGGAAACCTCAACACCAGACTATTGCACACCTGCATCCATGCCCAGTATCATCTAATGCAGGTCAAAACAATATGGCACTGGCTTTGGGAACCACAGGCTATAGTGCACCCCATCCTCCATACTCACTGGCGTAGAAGGTGGCACAGCAGCTGTCTCCTGTACAAGACACTGGTATTAAATGGTTGAAATCTATAGGGCCCTTCTGCCTTGTATCCTTCAGGACTGAGTGATCAACATGAAGCCATAGTGGGCTGTGTGGAACTGTGGAGTGTGAGATAAAGCCATCTTTTTCTCTCAGGCCCAATCTCTTTAGGCTGGACCACAATGAACTCAACCTTTGACGCAACTCCAACTGCATCTACAAATACCTGGTTGTCCAGACAGAATTTCCAAGGTACCTGGACTACAAACTAGACTTACAAAGTCTACAAATGTGATGTCTAATAAAACATCTGTCTGAAAATTGGAGGCTCTGTTTTTCCTATGCTGTCATTCAGGTTTACAAACCTTTATGATTTCCTGGCTATTAACTCTTTCCTAAATATAACACATGTGGTTTTGCAAGATCAACATGAAGACCTGGACATTGACTGGGTGGCCAAACATCCCTCCCAACATTTCCTTAACCAACTCCAGGACCCTTAACACTTGCTTTCCATATAAGCTCTTCCCTGGAGCCCTTAATATTCAAAGAGCCTTAGCACTATATATATATATATATATATATATATAAATATATTATATTTGTATATAAAGATATGTATAGTAATGAACAAAATTCCAGATGCATACATCTTTCCATTAAAAAGCCAGTAAGTCTGTCTGACCTAATCAGATTTAATGTCCTACTAGCCAACACCTCAAAGACCCCATAAAGAACATGCCACCTGTCACAAAGTTGTGCTTCTATATTTCTATGCTCTGAAATATTATTTATAAATAACAATAGTCACAGCTGTGGTCTCTTTCTATATATGACTTCATAGCTGCTGTATTCAAGATCATGTTCCATTCTTCACACCCAACTCAATCTGAAAGCTATTTGTAACTTTGTTTGTCTGGGATTATTTCCATGTAGTTTAGGGATGTCCAGCTTCAGTCCTTGATGTCTAGAATTTGCACACATTTTTAATATTCACCCAACAGGCGGCAGTAAATGTAGTATGTTTAGGTTTAAAAAGAGTAAAAAAATTACGTATTTGAAAACCCTAGTCTGTATGTAGGATACCCCTAATGATGAGGAATAGCATTTCTTTATTTTCCAGGGTCTGGCCCACAAGCTTAAGACAAGGTTACTGAACCATCAGAAAAGAAAGTGACCCAAAAGATATTTATTTCCTTGTTTTACAGCTGAATTCAATGTTAAAATTTTTATCAGGTCCCCTTTATAATATATTGTACATTTTAATGTATCTTATCACCATTGTTAGCCATTTTAATATTCACAATTTTACAAATAATATTTATTGTGCTTCTTTATTTCATGAGAATGTTTTTATCTTGGTCCTAAGTCCTAAATAAAAGTCACTTCAAAAATATTTCCTACCAGTCAAAAGGTTAAATTAAACACCTTTCGACTCTGTGTTTGATAGAAATTCACTTTGTATGCCTGTGATTGCGTGCATAAAAAATGTCCAAAGAGACCTACTTAATACAGAGAATCGATGAGTGTATCCTAATGAGAGCAACCTTAGACTATGAAACATTTGTACACAGGGAAATACAGGCATTGTTTTACAAGGAAAGACCATTTCTCTATAGTACTGATAAATTCAGGGCAAAATGAATGAGATGCAACATGAGCTGTTATGTTATCCAATTATTTTTACCAGTGCTTAGAGAATTCACTCAATGGACAACATGAAAAAGATATGTACATGATCTCTAACGTATATGTATTAAGTCTATACCCGTGAAAACTGTGCTATTACTCAGTTCAGAAACAAGATGATTTCTGGAAGGGATTTACACAAAGTCATTGTTTTTTTTTTTCCATTATGATATTAAGGCTCACTGTGTGCTATATACACATGCAGACCTATTTATAAAATGAAGTGTAATGTGAAAATAATAGTGAAAATCCCCCACAGGTTTAAATACAGAACTGAAGTTTAATTGTCTGCTGAATTTCATTTGTTTCTTTAACAAAATTATTTTAAATCAAGTACTTTGGAATTTACTTTTGGTTAGATATTTAAGAAGTTTTCAGTGACAAATGATATTGACTGTAGTCATTTAAAACAGAAGTTAAAATTTTTCTTTCTGTTGGTAGCATTGTTTTGGGGCACAACCAAACGTCAATGCACTTGGGCTTCAGCACTGTAACTATGATGACTGTTGAAGTAATAATGTGTTCACAGTAAATAGTTAATTGCATGTACAGTACATTTCATTTCTTTATGCTGATGTTGATATCCTTGACTAAGGGTAGTTTGGATCTCCTGCCCCACCCCCTAAAGAAAACTTCAACAAAAGTTTTTCCAGCAAAAACCTTTCCTGCACCCAAACTTTCTACTTAACTTTTCCGGAACTTTCCCCCACTATTGCCTACCAGCCTATACTCTTCCCCCAAAACACACTGACACCTTCCTTGGATTTAAATTGGCTGGCAAGCAGCCGATTTTTTTAACAAAACAACTTAAATAACAATAAATAACCATAAATTACAACAATATTACAATAACATATAAATATTACCTCCATTAACATAACCTAACATATATAAGAATATATAACATTAGTATACTCTTTATATATACTTTACAATCTTTACTAATATAAAACTTTTTCCACCCAATAAAACTGTAACAGTAACAATCAAACACAGCCCCATTTTCTCACTGTGCCCAATTGCACTATAACCAACAACCAACTCCAGTTTACTCCACCAGGCTGCAGGTCTAGGAAAAAGGTAAAGTTTGTTCCAACCAAAAATTATTTAAACACACACTGGCCCCTAGCCGCCCAGCACCGCTTCAGGGACCACACCATAACACCATTTAAATGGGCACCCTACCAATAGGTTGCCCTTCCCAAATACCAACAGGACTCTTACCCTCCTAAACCCCAACCACCTCAACCACCTAACCTTGCTCCAATGGGAGGGTGGGATTTTTCCTTTCCAGAAAATATATCTCACCCCTTAACATCTCTCCCTCACACCCATAATCTGCAAACGGGGGCTGCCCAAACACCCAGTCATGCCGGCCCTACGCTTAGTCCGCTGTTGCAGGCCTCCCTTTTGCTTGCAGGTGTGTGCTTGAGGTTGTGCGTACCCTACAAAGAATACAAATACAATACCCAAAGAAAATCCTCCAACATGACCCAATCCTCTACTAAACATTTTAAAAAGCCTGAATTTTGTCTTTGGATTTCCTAAGAATATTTGGCTTTAATGACAAATAAAGGTAACCAAAAATGCAGTAATGATTAAGGGTGTTTTGTGCCTTCTGTAGTGCGTAATGTTGGGGAGGGCTACAATTCGTCTCATGCATATAGACACTTCTCTGTCTGATCACCAACAGTGATAAAAAAAGTGCATTTAGTTTGAAGGACATCCTGGATTCAGTTCAGGTCAGAATCATCAAAATCTGATATTTATGAAATTTTAATATCAAACCCAATTGAAGACTATGTGGGATGAAACGTACTACTAAATTTTGTAAATCTGCAAGTTTAATAAGCAAAACATTGTAAAAAGAAAAAATGGTATTTTAAGGCACCCTTAAATTCACAAATCCATCCTGGTTTTCTCTCACTCTTCTCCAGTGCATGAGAACCTTAATAAATCAGGCCCAAAGGGTCCTAAATAGGTGCTCGGGTAGGACACGCATGTGTATATAGATCACAAATGTGCAACACATATTGGGTATCAGCACACATACCAGAATGAGAGAAAAAGTTCCAATGCCATTCTTTAGGGTTAACTTTAAGCTATTGAGCTGTAAAGGTTTTCAAAGTGCCAACTATGGACAATATTGGCTATAATAGTTTCTTTTCTTTTTTTTTTCTTGGATGCACACAGTTTTTAGGCTTGACCTATTTGGTATCCTATTACTTGACTTAGTCCCATGTTTCATATTTTAATAAATATATAATAATTGAAGGTTTAAATAATTTTTAGGTCTATAGTTTATGTTTTATAATAGATATGTAAAAAGGAAATGGTTAGGGACTGTTAAGTATAGAACCATATTGTAGGAAAATGGTAAATAAAAACACAAGCACATGCTTACTGAATTTTAAAATAACGAGTAATAATGTACCCAGAAGTAGTTCCACATCAATCTTGTCCTCAGGCAATGTAAATCTATGTCAATACGAATGTTCAATTATGTGATCCATGTCAATCACAATGGCCTAATGCCTGCCAATTTTTACACGCAGCATTTTTTTTATCACTAGACAGATTTAGAGACTAGGGTGATAATGCTGGGAATTTAGAAAGACCCAGATCAAATTTTACTAACAATGAAGAAAAAAAAATCTATCAGCAATTAGTATAAAATTCAAGTTGCATCCACATACAATATATTTTGTAGAACTGATCATTATAATATATAGGTGAATGTAACCTTCATGTCCCTCTTGAAGCCTGATAACTACTGCCACTTCTTTGGCCCTGTTTTATGCTTCTGTAAATGAAATTGATAATATTTGATGATTGCTGAAAGCATATTGGACTATGGTATGTTTTTAGATACATCCAGTTGTCATTAATGGTGAGTTTTATACATAAATTCAGCATGAGAAGCAACTGTTCCTAAGGTAAACATTGGGAGTCTCTGTGCCCGGGAGCAGCAATGAATAATTGCAAGCTGTGAGTACAAGGTCCTAGAAAGAATGGAAGTAAAGCATGTTGTTAATTTTACAGGACCAAAAGAAGTGAACTGTACCACAAAAGAGTGCTGAAGATCTATCCATATACATATTTTAGTACTCCGTGGACTACTGAAGTAAAATATATTATTTAAAAATAAAAAAATAAGTGGATCGGTGTTGATCTGCACTTTAATATTGCTTTTATGCTATGTGTTTGTGAGCACAGAAAGTAGAAGTGGCTATTATTTTCCTGAACGTTGGTGATCCTAAACTATCTCTAGTTCATATACTTACCCTGACAGTTACTAGCTTGAGTGTCAGTTGTAAAGATTAATTTAATAATGTATTCTCACTGATACACGAATATTAAATCTGCTTAGAGATCCCCTTAAGCACAGTTGATATATTATGAAGCAAACACACAGATTAACACAAACCTAACAGTCTTTTTAACTCACTTGCAGCAATTTATCTTGCTTAAGCTTAATACACTGGATCTCCTAACTTTACACTATAAAAGGTGACAATTTTTATATTGCAGTTACCAGCAGGACATGTTCATGCCGCTTATGGAGTTTAATATAAAAGATAGTACTTTATTTACAACGTTAACTGTCAAAGAGTTGGCTTTAAGGTTACGGAGCAAAGATAACGAAGATAAAAATATGCTTGCAAAATGATAAATATTTTCATTAAAAAAACTTTAAAACTCCAAAGTTCAAAGATATGTTTTTCACTCCTTATATCTTCTCCCAAACTAATCTAGTTTCAATTTAATTCCATATTTCAGGCCTGTCACTGTTCGTACTACAGGTTTTCAAGCACAATCCATTTTTTATGAGGCTGATCTTGGCGACAGCTTTATTTCACAAAGCAATCTTAAACTTTGTCTGGCAGGAGATGGGTCACAAAAGGTCAAATATTCTGTGCCTATAGGTAAAGGATCATATTAAATATGGCGTTTGTTAAAACGATGGGACAACGTCAGGAAAGGTGACATGCTGATGCTTTGAAATAAAGGCTGCATATCATATCCAGTTGTGGTTTCTGGGTGCAACTATTTGCCAGGTTATTTGCTTAATCAACAAATGTAAAAAATTGCCCAATTATGCTTAGGGGGGAATTCAGACTAGCAGTTACCATGTGCAGTGTTAACTACCCTTGCATTTGTTCACGGCTGCAAACCCTAGCAAAGTGGTGCATTTTTATTACTTATAGCTCTCAGTCTTTTACAATGCCTGCAAAACTAATAATGCCTAAAAATGCTTGCAAAAGCGGTAAAAAGTGATTCCATGGTTAAGTGTAGCATCTGCAAATTGTAAAACAAGGCCAGGTAAATGACTGAAATAAAAAAAGATAACAATTCTTTTTCCATGACCAAATATTAGGGGTTCATATTATTGATATTAAGAAAATCCTTCAGGGATAAGGAAAATCTAATGTGTATATGAAGCCTTAGAGTTTAAGCCCTGGGAATGGTGTGAAATAATAAGTGGTCTTCATAAAATGCTGAAGATTGTTTTGGAACATAACTGAATGTCTACTAGATTGTAAGCTCTTCGGGGCAGGGTCCTCTCCTCCAGTGTCACTGTCTGTATTCGTTTGCCATTTGCAACCCCTATTTAATTGTACAGTGCTGTGTAGTATGTTGGTGCTATATAAAACCTGTTTATTATTATTATTATTATTATTATTATTAATAATAATATTATTAATAATAATATAAATATTATTAAAATAATGACATAAGGTTTTCTAATAAATATTTTGATTTGTTTTTTAATTTTTATCCTATTTTCTTAAATTTTGGATGAGAATTGCCCTGTTATTTTTAATCATTTTAATTGGCGGTGTTGGCAGTGTTTTGGTGATTAGGGACATCAATACCTAAGCATCCATTAAATAGGCCCAGCAGCTATTTGTGGTTTTCCTTCTGTTTTTTAAGTAGATTCTGTAAATCGTACTCTCACAGCATAGAAATCAGCGGGAAAAAAGGCTTAATATACAGGAGGCCTCGTCAAAACCTAAGTTGCTTCGGAAATGTTATGCAACAGTAGGGAAAAGATACAATCGATGGCTGATTCAATGAATATTTAATAAGTGTGATGAAAATTTTTCAAATCCTGAGACTTTTGCATTAATTCTGGTGCTGATTTATCAAGATGTTACCAAGAAATAGTACTTTTTATGTTCTTAGACTAGATGTCTGTGTTTTGGAAAGAAAAGTCTCCTCAGGCTTTCTCCCATGGATAAACCTCTTCATTCATATATTATAGGTCAGACACTATTATTATTATTATTATTATTATTATTAATAAACAGGATTTATATAGCGCCAACATATTACGCAGTGCTGTTCATTAAATAGGGGCACTGGAATTTTACTTTATTTTTTTGCTTAGACTAATTGTGAATAAGATTATGATCTTGAGCTACCTCTGTGATAGCCTCTAAAATAGTCAGAACTATAGAAATAGAATGGGTTAGTCAACTAAATCAGCAGTCGCCATCCAGTGGTCTGGGGAAAATTCTGGTGGTCTGCTACTCTGCCAGTGCACCCCCCAGCGAGGCCAGGAGAAGGACCCCGCTGGGGGGCCGCACCGGCCAGAGCTGCTGACCATGTCTCCCATATGGATCGCAGGCTTAGAGCAGAGGGCAGGTTGTGTCCAGAGGCTTAGACCTGCAATGGGAGAGTGGGCGGGTTCTTGCATCATGACATCACTATGAGGAAAGTTTCTTCCTCTTTGAGTGACACACGGCTCCCCGCACCTGCGTGGTCTGAAGCCCCTAAGTTTAGGTACGAAAAGGTTGGCGACCACTGAACTAAAAGGGCCAAAACAAAATTACATTGAAATGTAATGAATGAAATGTAAAGAAAAGTAAAAAGTGAATTTCCACAAATTCCTTCACTAGAGCATTCCAAGCACTTCCTTCACTAGACCAGGACTATACCTTCCCTTAATATTGGAGGGGGGGGGGGGCTGCAAAATGCTTAATTTCATTAATTGCCCCAAAAAGGTACGTCATGATCAAATTTGGTCAATAGTGTCACCCGAGATTTCCTGTGTTATTACCCCATCTCACAAAATCTGTCATTTGGTGATAACAATGTGATTAACATTAGGTTAACATCTTCTGCTGTCATGATTAACAACGGATATACAAAATTAGATGTAGGATATGACTGATGTGGGCTTACCGTTAGAGACTTATTTAAAGTTTATTTTTTTTTTTTAAGCTGGTAATTATGTGCCATTTTGTATAACAATAAATGACTCTATTTGTGCTTATCATTTTTTAACTTTCTGGGAATGGGTAAGGGCTATATTTTCCTTTATGCAATTCCCTAAAAATAGTTATTTTACATTGTGCCTTCGAATGTAAAGGGAGGATATGGAAACCTATAATTTATTTTATATAAAAAAACGGTATGTACATCTCCCTAAGCATGTTATTTATTAGATTTGTGTATTTTAAATGTTGCCTTTAAACCACATGAATAGGCCACTCCCAGCAAAAACAGAATCTATTTTAATATGTTTGTGCATTGGTACTTGTCTTCCATGGCAGTGCCCAGTTCCCTGTGCCTTTTTGACAGTAGCTTGCTTATTAGCCTTGATAATTGACAATTTTGATTTGCCCCTACATAGACTTCAATAGGGCTAAGCACAAAGTTTGTATTAATTGTATTGTAGGGGCAATTTATACAAAACTGGCTCAAATTTAAACCAAAGCAGTTTGGATTATCTCTAATCATGTTTAATAATTACTCTTGCCTTGCCTTGAAGGAATATATGTATTTTTTTAGATGGTAGAAGAGACAACGCATAATTAATACTTTTTTTGTTTCTTTATTTGCTACTGGCTATGTATGGAATATTCAATACAAATGTTGATTTCTACACAACTCAAAATATTTCAACAAAATGAATAAGAAATTTGGGACTATTGGCAATTGTACGTAACCACATTTAGCTGTAGAACTAGGTGGTGGAACATTGGTAAATCATCATAAATTATTTTCCTTTACTTTATATGAATCTAAGCAGTAGAGGTTGTTTCCAAAAAAATAGGAAAGTTGGTGTACAGTGGTATCAATTATTCTAAATTGTACCCCAATGTACTATGTCAGCTGACATGCAGTGCACCACATAGGATGTTACCACATGCCCCATGCATTACAGTGCATATGGTGTCATGTAAGGTGCCATGCAGTAGACAGCCTATTCAAATAATAAATTCACAGTGCTGTCACATAAATGTAAACCCAACCCCAGACAATACATTTTCTGCAAAGTATGCCTGTCTCAGGGTTTTGCTTCTTTATGTCAGTGGTGTCCCCTGATAAGAGTGGAAGGGTTACAGGATAAAACTACAAGATAAAGCAGGGAGATCATTACACTGCAGCTTTCTGCCTAGTAAAAAGAACAATGAGCAGTACAGTGGGGCAGGGATATTTTAGACAAATTTGGGTCCTGACATATATAGAGTGGTTAGTAGGGACATCATTTCATCTCACTTCAAATCTCATGAGACATGCAAACTATAGACTAACACAGCAATAATTTAAGATAAAAGGTACATTTGCCAGGGTACTTTTCAGGTAGGCACAACATTTTTAGATATCTTCTTTAGGATGATAAATGTTCACCTTTTAATTTAGGTCTGCTATAATCCTGCCTAGCACACAATGAGTTAATGATCCTTGTTAATTAATAGAAGATTTTTGAAGAATCACTTACTTAACAAGAAAAAGGGAGATAAACATTTAAAATGCAATCCCAGAGGTGCTGACATTTATGTTTTATAACTGGGCCACAGAGGTTATGTGATGATGCTGCTGGTGCAGATATTTTGAACTTGCTGAGAAGTGCAAACCGTCCCAAGCCTCTCAGACAATGAATGAATCCACTTTTTTTTAGCTTCATATTCTGGGATATCAAAGATGTAAGTTAAGTCACAAAAAATGTTTTTTAAATTTTCTATTTTAAAACATTTTTAGAAAAGTAAATGGCCTTAATCAAAGGCTTTCAAAGAATTGTGGGAATTGCCACTGCTTCCTTTTTTTGCAAACAGAAGTTTGAAAACTATCTTCTTTATTCTAGCTTTAACACTTAGTGTGTAACATATACAAGTTACATATATTACATTAATATTTTGCTGAAGAAAGATAACTATAGTAAGTATAAGTAAACCTAGTTCACAAACACAGAAACAGATTTTTTTTAGGAACACTGATGTACCACAGCTAACCAACCAACTCTGGACTTTTCTGCCTCCCTGTTTTTGCTCCAATCTTCCCTACCTTTTCATTTTTTTTATGTTTCCCTGTCTTCCTGTTACTGCTTTTGCTCTCATTTTGCCCTCCTTTTCTGTTGCTGCACCTGCTTCTACTGTTCCCTCTCACTCTTCAGGGATTTCCTGCATCCAGGCTTTCTACCTTCCTACCCCAGAATTTATAGTCATTCTGTTTATCAATGGATAAACCTACTGGTGGAGTAAATTAAACCGTGCTAGGGTGCTAAAGGATGAGCTAATTAAAAGACCACACATAATAAAGGCAACTGCTAAAGGTACACTATGCTTGTACCTGTATAATATTAACATTTCAAGAGTCTATTTGTATGCATATAAAAATGTATATGCATCTAATTTTCCAAATACAGGGGAACCTCGGTTATCTGGCACCCACAGGGAATGGCTGATTCCGCATAAGTGTAGTTTCCGGTAAACTTAGGTTAATTCCTTTTTCCTTTTCTCAGCCTTTCAGCACCAGACATGAATGGGGAGACTTGTCCCACAGCTCCGCTAGGGCTGCAGGAGCAATCAAAAGAACGGAGCTGTCAGGTGCAGGTGCAAGGTCATGTTTTGAGTTTCAAAAATGCATTTATATGTATATACATTGTAACAATATTATTCATTTATACAGTATTGTGCCTAGGTAGGAAACTAAATATAACACATAATTGTGACATTTGTGTTGTACCTCATAAGGGCCTAATTAGGGTTCCAGGAGTACCAGGAGTAATAGCCCATGTTTGATTAGTTACTAAGAACTTAATAATAAACACTCCTGGTAGCCATCATATATACGGTACCAATGCAGATGACACCAATCTATGTAAGTCCATACAGGATATCTATAAACTACAAGCAGACCTGTATGTATAGTTTAATTGGGCAGCCAAGTAGTAAATGACATTTAATATTGAAAAATGTATGTTATGCACTTGAGGGCTAACAACATGCATACTTCATACTGTCTGGGAGGAATACATTTGGGGGAATCAGAAATGGAAAAGGATCTGGGGGTTCTGGTAGATAATAGACTTAATAACAGCATGCAATACCAAGCTGCAATATCTAAAGCTAGTAAAGTACTTTCTTGTATTAAAAGAGAAATAGACTGCAGAGATTGAGACATAATTATGCCCCTGTACAATGCATTGGTTGGACCTCACTTGGAATATGCAGTCCAGCTTTGGGCACTGGTTCACAAAAAGGATGTTGTGGAATTGGAAAGAGTACAGAAAAGGTACCTGCAAAGGACAAGGAGACACTCTTTAAATCTGAAGGAGAATAAATTTAACCTCTGTGTACAGTAGGGATTGGTGAGAGCGGACTACCAAAATGTGAAATAGTTTTAGCACATTCTATGGATTGTTTTAGGTAAAGGCTAGATGTGTTTCTAGAAGCACAGACTATAACTGCGTATTAAAGTTAAAGGAATGACACCAGAGACTGTTGATCCTGGGAACTGCTAAATATCTCATAGGAATCAGGAAGGATTTTTTTTGCCTTTCTCTGGATCAACAGTGCACATATATTTCTGTCTCGAAAAGCTGATTTTTTAATGTGTTTGTTAAACTTGGAATGACCTGTGTCTTTTTGGCACCTGACTACTTATAGTAACTACGTTATATGCTTTCTGATCATTTGGGTTTACAGTTCTGAGCTGTACCTGTACGTGAATGTTTAGTAAATGGAAACACATTGTAAACTTTTTTATTCATACATTCCTAATGATATTTAGTACCGTTTTTAACAGTCTTAGTAGTGATGTATTAAATGTTTCTTTTTGTTTTTAAAAATGTTTTTCTTTTTTCCAACTGGTTAATCTCAGCCTTGTGTTCTTACATACAAATATCACTTATGTTTTTATTACCAGCTAAAATTGTTGCTTGAAGTAATAATTTTGTCTTTTCTTTACTGATACCAATAGTTGTACTGAGCTTGAAATTAGAGAGGTTGACCATTGGGTGTAAAGTTGCTCCAGCTATAAATGGTTGTTTTTAAGTGGAAATTATTGTATCTAAACAAAAAGTATATGGTAAAACTGTTAAATCCCCTCTAATGCATTCGTCTGGAGTTATTGTTCTCTGATAACTATGTGTTCCTACACTTTTTTACGTGCCCATTCCATGTAAATGAAGTCCCAGGTGAAAGGTTGTGCTGATTTGGCCCACTAGTTTCTAAAACGGTCCTTCATGTTAGCATCTGGCACTAATGCTAACAGTCAGGTGCCTTAGGTCTTCCAAGGCTATAGATCAGCAGTGAAATCTGGGCTATAGCTATGACAGCTTATAACATCCTTTCTTTCATCTGTAGACAAGGATAATAACTCCTTATGCTCCTGGGACAGATTGTAAAAGACGATAGCAAGGAGCTGTGAAGCAGGTAGACCAGAGGTGTTGAAAATTGAAAGAAAGAAGGGGGGGGGTGTTTACAAACTATTTGTGTTAGCCTTCTGCTTACTGACGACACAGCTGTAAAACACTTTTTAAAGGCCTTATATCCTACATCAATTTATTGTTAGGTATGTTATTGATTCAATATACTTTTGATTTTAGACCAAAAATACACTTTACTACCTGCCCACATATCTATTTCTCTAGGATAGATACCATTTTTTAAATCAATCACTTTCTTTTAACAATAAATGTATTTAAAGGTATCATTCATGTTATTAATGGCAATATCGAATACAATGAATAACAAACACCAAAAAGGTCATCATACATGCCATAACAATATGTCCATGATGACAATTAAAGGTTTGTTCATTGCTACAGCTATATGTGTGTTTGCTTGTACCTGATTTGTGTTCATAGTGAAACTCTAGCTTTTAATAAACTCTCACCCAAAACCTTCTCCTTTCCAGAGGAGTCCTCCTTCCCAAAACTTTTACACAAAATAATATTTTACTTTCCCCAAGGGTGTTCTGGCTGGTCCCATGATGCCAGGGGCCCTTCTGTGCAATGCAGGCTGTATTAGATGAAAGGGGCCAGCATGCTGTTCACAGTTTTCTGAAAACTTCACAGTTCCCACATGCCAACCTAGGCAAAACTAGATAACTTCCTTAAAAACTTCCTTGTTTTTTTAAACAGATAGGACTGCTTTACCAGAAAATGTTCCAAAGAGTCAGCGTAATTTATAGATTATTCAGAATAATGAGTAAACCTTCACACAGCTTTTGTGCCAATTTGCTGCTTGGTATACATTTGTTGTAACATTTGTTGGTCTTTATCATCACAACAAACATGGCAACAGCCGCAAAGGGTTGCGGCTGTCTTGAGTCAGCAATATCCATGTTCATTTACATATTATTTGGCTGGCAAAAAGACTGAAATCTTAACACATACTCAATATTGCCCTCTGCAAACAACTCATTATAATCTCGAAGGGACGGATACTTGCATGTTCTGGATATTACCAATGCCTTATGGTTTATAATATACGTTTCACTAATGTAATTTGCTATTTTCCTTTGTATACATGTATGTATAATGTATGTACTTTTGTTGTTTGTATGTTTCAAACTGAAAACTTTAATAAACTTGATTGAAACAAAAATAGCAACTGCTTCAAAAGTTTAAAACTTACTTCAGTAGTGCACATAAATAGGGAAATACACCAAGTGCACAAACAAGATGAGAAAACAAAAACCAGTATACACCTTACCAATTAGTCTTTGTTACACTCTCTGGCTGATATATATAAGTGATGTCTGACAAATTTTGTGAGAGAGTTTACATCTTACCCAGATTCCTGTATTATGGGTGGTCATGCATGGCACTAAGTCATAGTGTTTTGGAAGAGATAGTGAAACAGTTGCGTTTGATAAATGCTATCCAACAGCAGACACATACAGGAGGAAGGTAAAGCAGAGCAAATGCAAGCTAATGTGGCCCTGCAGAAGCAACAAACTGATGTGAAGCACCATCTTTGGATACAGGTGATAATCTGCATTTCATCTAGGTGAGCTTTTTAAAATGTTACTACCGTGTTTCCCCGAAAATAAGACACTGTCTTATATTTTTTTTGGCTCCCAAAAACACACTAGGTCTTATTTTCAGGGGATGTCTTATTTTTCCATGAAGAAGACTACAGTACACATTTATTGTTGAAAGTCACTCATGATCACTCATGTTCCATTGATTGTCCCCTTCTGATCACTCATATGCCGTTCATATTCCCCTTCTGATCACTCATGTGCCGTTCAAATTCCCCTTCTGATCACTCTATGCCATTGATTATCCCCTTCTGATCACTCTATGCAATGATTGTCCCCTTCTGATCACTATGAAATGATTGTCCCCTTCTGATCACTATGAAATGATTGTCCCCTTCTGATCACTCTATTCCAGTGACTCCATTGTCCCCTTCGGATCACTTACCCGTAATTAAGTGCAGGGATCTCCGTTTGGGCAGGGATCAGCAGCTTGCTTCCTTGTTCAGAATCGCGGGGGCACGTGTGCAGGCTTTTTACTTTCAGTTTGGCTCAGGAATAGACACGCCCAGCAGCCAGCATCAAAGACACACAGGCTGCAGCCAGCATCAAAGACACACACGCTGCAGCCAGCATAAAGGACACACACGCAGGATCAGATATCTGGAGCTGTCTCGGTGAGTACTTTTTTAATTTACCGGTATGTATGCTTTTATTTTCTTTTTCTCCTAAGTCTTATTTTCGGGGTAGGTCTTATATTAGGGCAGGTTTACAAAATAGTGCTAGGTCTTACTTTTGGGGTAGGTCTTATTTTCGGGGAAACACAGTAGATAATAATGCCTATGCCTTTTGAACTACCTTTGTGATGAATGCTAAAAAGAAAAGGCTATCCCAAGGAACAGAGGGGAAGACTGGTGCCCACCTTGTTGATAGGTTCACGAGAGTCCACAAAAGCTGATCTGGAAGCAATAAAGACACATCCGGCCACATTGGATGAGCAATTAGATTTACCAGCCTGCAGCCCGCAAAACTCCCAAACATAAAATGTATGCTCCAATACATTTAGGGATAAAATAGCTACAATCAGAGAATCTAACAGGACCACGGGTTATGTGGAAATGGATCACATTTAAGGTCCCTATGTGTTCTCTTCAAAAATGGGTGAGTCATAAAAACCCAACCAACCAAGGACCTACTATTGTACCCTAAGGAATCCTGAACTGTCCACCCTAAGCAGCAGTTTCCCTTGGCCACCGGTAAGATTATTCCAAGGAACAGAGGTCAGGACGTAAGAGGTTTGTAGTGATGAAAATGAAAGACTGGAGTCACAGGCAGATCTTCCTAGGGAAATAAAAAATGCTGTTGTTGCCAGGATGGAACATTTTGCTGCAAGTTACCATTTATTGGATGAATCTGAGCACTGTTAGTGAATAGTTAAGGACAGATATTGGACATTATCATTTTTCTACAGAGCAGTTAAAATATCCCATCCTTATCAGTACCCGGGAAAATGCAGTCATGATTGATTGAGAACTTTTTAACCCTGGGGAAAAGTTAGCTTTTCATTACTTAACAGAAAACAAGGATGTTGTCTACTGGGTGCCAAAGAGGTCTATTTTTATTAATATCCAGAATTTATATAGCGTCAACATATTATGCAGCGCTTTACGTCCATAGTTATTTTCCTTACTATCCCTCAAAGGGGCTCACAATCAAATGTCCCTACCTCATTCATATGTCTTTAGCACAGTGTAAGGGCAATTTTAGGGGGAAGCCATTTAACCTAACTGCATATTTTTGGAATGTGCAAGTACCTGGAAGAAACCCACACAAACATGAGGAGAACCTGCAAACTCCATGCAGATAGTTTGCTGGCCCAAATTTAAACCTGGGGCCTAGCGCTGCAAAGAGTGCTAACCTCTGAGCCATAGTGCTGCCCAAAGGTCTAAAGAAATAATGTATTATTTGGTCATACCCAAAACTTATTGGAAAATGGTCTTACATCTTGCACAAGGGCGAAAAAACTTGTATAAAAAGATAGTAGGAATTGTGACTGTAATCCTATATATTTTATTTGTCATTAGGGAGGCCTCACAAACCTCCACAGGTCCTTCCTATTTCAATTACTTCATGGATGACACTTCAGAGAACTGTTGGACGTTGTTAAGGACACATGGAAGAAGAACTTGTATAAGTGACACATTTGTATGCTTGTTTCAGGTCTGTGGCTAAAACTACAAAAAGCACATGATCAGCTTTACATCCAGACAATTAGTATTCATTAGAATGAGTTCATCAATGGCATCTTACATAAGCCTCCTAGTATAGGCCCACTTTAAAAAAAAAAAAGGAGAATGCACATCTTTGCATATACTGTATGTACATATGTGTATACAATATAATATACAGTATATATATATATATATATATATATATATAAAAAAATATATATATATATATATTTATCTCTCTCTCGAAAAAGTATGGAACATGTCCACTTTTTTCTCAGTAAATGTATTTCTATGTGTGTGTGTATGTTTGTGTGTGTATTTATACTAACACATGGGCTTGTGTTAGTTGACAGATATAGTTGTTGTAGCAATCCTTGCACAGTGGACATTGTCAGTTTTCATCCATCTCTGCTGTGATTGAGTGAGGGTGACAGGACATTGCATAGGACACACTTCAACAGTACGCTGTAAATTTGCAGAAGCTGGCAGGCTGATCTTGTTAAGGAGAAGTCAGGTGGGGGGTCATCTGAGAGAAGGGGGGTAGCAGTTGTGGTGGGTGGTTGTCTGTTGATGATTGAGGAAACTGGGAGTTAATTCATTTTGCCTGGGGCATTTTGTCAACTGCCAGTGTCACCATTCAAAACCAGTCACCCATCCCAGTCTCTGCTTTTCAGAGGTCAGTGGTTCGCTATAAATCACAGCTCTGCATAGGAATCAGTGCATGAAATAACAGCAAAGAGGGGACTTACTCTGAATCAAAATTACTTACAATTTTCCCCCGAGCTCCATGAAAGAGGATGGATAACCTTTTCAATACCAAATTGAAGAGCGATTCTTGCCATTGCTTTGTGATGTGCTGGCTCCATGTGCTGGCTGTCAAAAGGTTAAACATTTAATCACAATATTATAGAAAATAAAATGGCTACACTTTTCATACTATACTTTTTTTTTTCAAAAACCCACAAATATGACATTTTGATTTCCTCAAGGAAATTCTTTTCCTAAATCTGTCTGAAAGTATAACTTGCACTTGTCTGTGTCTGTTGTCTGTGCAGTATTGTCATTTTCTCTTCAGTACTGTCATTGTCTGCTTCTGCATCGTTTAAATTGTTAATAATTTATTTTGCATTTAGGATATTACTGACTCCACTGATTACTATCTCATAGTTTAAATTTACTTTGCAGCAGAATCATTGTTCCTGAGCTTTCCTGCATTACTATTTTTCAAAGTACTTCATTGCATAGAACCCATTTGCAAATGTATACATTGTGGTTACATGCAAAATAATTATTATTTTAATGTGCATTACTGGTTACAGGTGATGCTGGGATACTTGGCATATCCATCAATCATACACTTGTTCACAATTTTACTAATTTTATTAATTACACATTTAAAAAAAAATTCACAGAGTCCTTCTCTGGGTTTCTGATCTTCCTCTGTCTTGATTGGGCAGGCTGGATTGATTCAGTCCTGGGGCTGTCAGGATGCTGGGATACCCGTCATATCCTGCAATCATATTTTTTAAAAAAAGATAGCAAACCCCGGTCCCGTCTACCATAAATATCCCGCCTGATCACAATTTTTTATCTTGGAACTATAGTTCCTGTTTAAGGAGCTGCTGTCCACATAAACTCATGCAAGCTTTCTCTAGTGTGTTCTTTTTAAGACCACTTTTCACAAGTAGGGTGCCTCAGATCAGGAAGTGTTTTTGAATTACCCAAAATTTTAGGAAAAGGGGATCACACAGGACAATACAGTTTAGAATGACGGCAGCATAAACCCCCTTACGTCTACAGCAGCATGCTACAGTTATGCATCACAACAGTAAATTCTATAAGTGAGTGCACAGAAAATGCTATCCAGGGGGTTCTATTTAAATCTCTCTCAATCTTCTTCTGCATGGATGACTAATGCATGTATTTGTTTCAGTTCAGTGACTAATCAAGCAGTAAAGGAAGCATAACGATAAAAAAAATCAGTATAAGATTAGTATAAGAACATAAACCTTCAAATCAAGAACAAACATTTGCATAAAAAATATTACAACACTTTATTTACATAACAATAATTATATCAGTACATGAAACATTTATACATTTTGTGATCCAGACACTCCTACCAGAATGTATAGTAAGGTCACTTATTTCACTGGAAAATAAATAATATCCCTTCAGTAGCAAGTTGTTTGTGACTTGTTTTGCCCATTATCCCTTTACATCATTTTAAAGGAATTTTGGCTTGGCTAGACCATAACCCTGCATTTATTCTTTTTGAGCTATCCCTTGGTGGATCTGCTTTGGATAATTGTCATGTTGAAAAATGCAAATGCAAAATGTGCTCCAAATCTCTCCCATTTGGTTGAATGCACATATTTACACATGGCTGCAATCGCAGTGGGGTTGCAATGAAATTCCTAGAAGCAACATGTTGCTTTTGGCTGTGCAGTTGTTTTCCTCCCCTGGAGGAAGCAAGGGCAAAGCCTGCAAATGCATTGACATGAGATGCTCATGTGCACATTATTATTAATACTATTATTATTAATATTATTAATAATAATAATAATAATAAACAGGATTTATATAGCGCCGACATATTACGCAGCGCTGTACATTAACATTGCAGATTTTGGATCGGGAGGGTTTACACAATATTCCCTTACTGGTGTGTTGGATTCAAGAACTTATCCTATTGTGTTATGTTTTAGTTTTAAAACTTTTGTTTCTAAAAAACGATCTTTACATCTTAAATTGATGTTATTCTTTAAGAGAGGAAGTGCTCACAATTCCTGAAAAATGTCTTAAAACAAGTTTTATGGGACAAATCGTTATCTTGGCTTGTCCTTCTGACTCCAGTACATGCATCTGTTTTTATGATGTCTATGTTCTATGGAAGAAATGCCCCTTTGAGTCTTGAATATCAGACATGAGTCAAAAGGGTCCAAACCCACGGACGCATATAAATACAAGTAAATAATAATATATACAATATCTATGTTAGGTATTAAAAAAATCAGGAAATGTCTGTTGGAATACATTAAAGAAGGTAATAAAAGAAATATGTAGGGATATTTAAAAGAGGAAGACCAAAAATTTTGTATTGACAGTATGCAATTATAAAATACAAAACAGAACCATGTATACATGTTTTCTACATTGTTCTTGCTATATGTGTCATCACACTGGTCAAACAACAGTTTAATTAAAGACAGAAAAATCCTCTAAGCTTTTATTAGTATCAGTACTGAGATTACAGATTTTATGTATAAACCCCCAGAGACTATACATGGGGTGGAAATGACTATAGCTGATGAGTTTGCAGAAGATTGACAATGATGTATCATTCCATGAAATATCTTCTATATTGTAGCATTTACTTTAGCATTCATGTGTTTATAAAAGCAGCCTAAATGAATCATAAATTACTGACTGATATGCAGATCTTAAATCACTTATTATGCAGAAACGACATGCATATATTATGGAAAAAAACACACTTACACTTATTTTATTGTACAATATCATCCAACTCTTCACAGAGGCCAGTAGGAATCTTTGATATCTGTTATATGTCATCACTTAGACCCAAAAATGTGACATGTAACTGAAATTACAGTTATAAAACATGGTTTATGTTATGGTAATTACATGTATATGAGTATAGCTATACATATTTCTGTCCTCATTCTGTCAGACTAAAAAATTATACTAAGATGTTTATGTTAGGTGTTTACATCTATTTACAAAGTCCCCATGTTATGCATCTCCAGTCTGAATTGTGCACAATGGTTTATGTAATGACACCTGATAGAAAAGTCTATTTAACTAAATACTAAAACAGGGAATTGTCCTGGGGGACAGGGCAATCAGGTAGGGACAGATATCAAAATTCATATCCCAGTTTCTGCCTATTATTGCAAATAATATGAAACTGAATAAAATAATAGTCCATTCACACAGAGTATAGTTTTATTTTCGACCCAGAATAGAGAAAGTTCTGGTAAGAAACTATAAATCGTTATACGATTTGCTTACTTCAAGCAGTATGTTTTAAAGTTGTACAAATGTAGTGATATCTGAATGCCAACAAAGTTAAAATGAAACCTTTATATATGTACAAAAGTTCCTAGATGTGTAACTTGTCTTAACACCAACTGCAATACGTTTCATTATTATGTTTTTTTCTTTACGTGGAATTATGCTCAGGAGTCCTTACATTCCAATTTCATCACTGGCTTTATAACGAACCTGTATTTAAAACATTGCCTTACTTTTCTGCCTTTTGTAAAAGCTCCCCCTCTTTCTGTGTAATTTAGGAAAACTTCTCCTACATTCTTTAAATATGTCTCCCCTTATTTCTAGGACTGATCAGTGCAAATCCTTTTACCTTAGCAGCTATTCGCTTAAAGTGATATGTTCCGTGTTGTTGTAATTGTTCCCTGTGGCGGTTTATCTAACCTCTTCTATAACAGAATGCCTAACTTATCCTATAACTGACTTACAGAAACTGGCTGCCCCTGGAGGGTTAACAAGCCCCCTTTTGTCTGAATGCACAAATCAATGGACAGAATCAAGCCATTAAAATGTGCAGTTTTTGTTTATTGGAATGAAGTAATTAAATGGTTGGGTAAGGACAGGCCATACCTTCTTCTGATGAAAACTATTGATTTCTTGCCACGATTTTATAAGTGACACTGTTTTTGATTACTCTTGACAAACCTCCTTAGAGTGTTAATTAAATTGGCCGCAGATGAGCAGGTGTGGGAAATCATTACATATCTCAGTCCGCACTTACTCGCTTCATATTTTGCTGTCTTGCATAAT
Source organism: Pyxicephalus adspersus (assembly GCF_032062135.1). NCBI lineage: Eukaryota > Metazoa > Chordata > Amphibia > Anura > Pyxicephalidae > Pyxicephalus > Pyxicephalus adspersus. The sequence continues at coordinate 37,771,231 of NC_092865.1, read as the reverse complement.
GAACGAGGGTCCAAGAGAGACGCACGCAAAGCAATATCTTTATCAGCAAAATTAACATTGAAGTTTGTTTTAATATCTTCTTCCATGCACAATGATTTTTTTATCCCCCTCGAGTATATTCCGATATACGGACACAGTGCTAGTCATTTTTAGAATAGGAAATCTTTATTTTCCTGTTAAGCAAGTATAGTCAAGCTATATCTAAAGAAACAAAAGATCCCCATTGTGGTAAAAAAATTTCCGCTGTAAATGTCAGTGGGATGTATAGTAGATATTTAGCAATAAAAACAGAGATCATAAACAATAAAACACATACTTATAAAAAGTACCACATTTATAATTTATAATTAATTATAAAGGGCTATTGTACAATCATTAGGTACAAAATTATATTTGAAACACATCAGCTATCCTAAATAACCTAACATTTTATAAATGTAATGTAGACAGGTACCTGGCTGTACCTAAAACTGAACTATACTCACCTCCCCTCAGGAGTAATGACAACATTTTTACCAGATCTTTTTTTTCTCATGTATTTATACAAGTGTTCATTCCTTCTGTCATCAAGATATGCAGATAATGTCCATTTATAAATTCTCTTTTGCAATAAAGACTTTATTCATTAGTATAAAGTCAGAGCTTTGGATCTGCATACTTGTTCCTAGACAGTTGCTCAGAAATTATTAATTATATATGGATCAACTGGACTGTTATTGTGCGTTGAGAGGCGAGAAATGGTAGCCTCTACTTCCCCTAGTTACAGTTTACTAAAGTAAATGAAAACTCCAGAAGAGAGTGTGATCCCTTGTAATGGCCATGGAAGGTGAGTGAAGGCAATAAAAAGATATCACTACAGAAGTCAAGATCAATAAGGGGCTAAATAGTGATTTGGCCGCTCAATCAAAACAGAAGCACCAATATTAGGTTCGTAATGATGTTGTTACAATAATCAATATTACCATATGTTTATAGGTGAAACACTAAAAGGTCCTTTTTGATCTTATCATTACAAAAAAGGGCTCATGATTGTGTTGAAAACTTTGATGTTTCATTGTGTATGTTCTGACATTATAGCAGTGTAAAAGTGCACATATGAAGATCACCTGGGGGAGACTTGTTTCCTAAATCCTTATGTACAACGCAGATTGATATTTGTGCCTAGAGCTTAAAAGGTGAATATTCTTGGATCAGATATGGCTAGCATGCACCCAGGGTTTCCTTCTATTTACTTTAAATAAAGAGCTAAAAAAATGCCCATAGATTTATGAAACGAATACAGAAATGTGGACTATCAAAGTTTAAAGACCCATCCACACATATGCTCTGCTGCAAAACTTTGTTTTGACCATTTATATGGCTAACAAGCACTTTTTGAGGCACATGTTTGGCATGCCAAGCTTTTGTGAAATCCTATTTTTAAAAGGTAGGGAGAATGTTGAAGATTTTTAGAACAAAGTGGATCAGACTCATGTTCAATTTTTAGATCAAGGTACTTCACCAGACTGGTAGCCATGTATATTCAGAAGTTCTTCATATACTCAATTCCTTGTCAGAAGAAAAATACTTCTGAACTACCACCCAGCAAGTATGTAACAGCTCCATTTTTACATCCAAATCTTTCCATGGCACCAATATAATACATTAACATAAAAAGGGGACACACTTCATACTCTTCTGGATAACTGCAAATTAATGCAAGGTTCAAAATAAAGTCAATGTAAGTAAAGATAAATTCAAGCTATTGCAGAATATATACATAAGGAAAATTTCATTGTGGATTCAGTCTTTCCAAAGTTAATGGCTTTCTTTCAAGCCAAGGTCATGTGGTAGTTTAAATATAATGATTCTAAATCATATGTTTAAATATTGATGGATTCATATAATAACAGATTTGCCAGGTGGGTTCCTGTGGTTCTTATTGTTTTTGTCTTATGTAAAAAATGTGTTTTAAAGTTTAAAGTCGAAGAAAAAAAGAACAGTCATATAAAAATATTTTAGGTATAATGTAATGTCTTTTAGTAAATTGAAGACAGCAGATGATCTGGAATGAAAACCATTTTTACTCATTTTACTTTTTTAAAGATTTTACTGCTCTTGACATCTGCTAATCAGAATATTCAGTAAGAATTCTCATAGGCTAGTGGTGTCATGGGGGATCCTGTCCTAAGATGACCACCAACCAATGAAAATGGTCATCAGTGTTTTCAATGACAATGGCAGTCAACAATTGTACACAAAGGGTAGCGGCTGCCCACTGTGTACAGTTAAGGGGATTCCAAATGTTGCTTACCTTGTCAACGATGCAGGTATGTAAGGTAAACTGTTGTTTAGCTCCTGCTGAAGCTGAGCGTTAGCCCTTTTGGCCACATTGCCTAAATCCAGGGGAGGACAGAGGAAGGTGCAAAGAGTGCCACTGCATGAGGAGTGCAGACTCTCCTCAGCCAACAGGGACCCTAAGCTAATCCCGGGGGGGGGGGCGGGGGTGCAGTTCTGCACAGGGGCCCACTCCTGGCTACATCTGCCACCGGTAAAGCTAACAAAGGCATGTTTAAGCAACACTCATACATTTAAACAATAAAAAGCTAAAACATTAAACAAAAAAAACTATCATATTGACATACAAACCATCATAGTATCCGTTTAACTTTGTCTTTATTCCAGTACCTTGACTGCTACTTTAAAGTCATTTTCTACATGGAACTGGAGTGCACATATGTTTTTAATGATTATATGGTATTTAAAAAGATCTGTTGATATCTTGTAGCTTTCAAAGACTTCATATTAACACATTTAATTGTTTGTATACCTGAGTATTATATTTTGATGAAAACCAGGACACAGAAAGGCTGGATGGGGAGTGAAATTCACAACTAATGCATTCAACACACTAGTTCCAAAAAGTATTGGAGAGCAAGTTGTGTTCATGTCTGCAACATATTTACTAAATGCTGGCCTGAGAGAATTGGGCTTTCCATGTACATGTGGGCTGAGCTGCAGGTGAAACTTGGATTTTGCTTCCTTGATTGTGGACAGCACGGTCATTTTTGGCCACAAATGTGTATAGTAAGGGGTATATTTTTAAAGGATTCAATTTGATTTTCACCAAACATTTCCTGGTAGTAAAACAATTACTGTCATTTAAATCACATGCACCTGGAAGTTTCACCTGCAGTAATGTTTTCAGATTTACTGCTTTATTAATATGTCTTAAGTGGTAAATTCGACGGTTTGTGTGGGTGTTGATTGTCTATGTGACTGTTAAGATGGTTCAAGAGATGCATACACATCCATATGTGCCCCAATAGTTACACAGGTCAACAAAAAATTTGTTTTGATAATCATCAGAAATCACAGCAAACTTTTCTAAATCAGTTTTTCGAGCAGATTTTAGATCTGTTTTCAGTTTTCCTAAAATGTACAGTTCCTGAGTAGGGATGAGCAAGCAAATTTTTTAAATTCGGTATCGCGGCGAATTGGGTCGTTCTCGCTTACCAAATATGTAGGTGAGAACGGCCTTTGTCAATTCGGCCGCCGAGACCGAATTTTTGAGACCAATCAGAGGAGTGGAGCTCCGCTTCCCTGATTGCTCTTGCAGCCCTTTACTAGTTGTATGTGTTGTTGGATAGAGTTTCTCTATCCAAGAACAGAGGAGTCCTGTGTTCCTGGATAGGGAAACTCCATCCAAGAACACATACTACTAGTACAGGCTGGAAACAGCTGTTGCAGCCCTGTAGTATGTGTTCCTGGAACACAACGATGCAGATGACATGTGGAGTCCAAGATGTAACCTGGTCACCAAGTGGACAGCCGAAACATAATTTGTATATCTTTTTAAGTTCTGTTGTAATTTGACAATGTTGTGCTTTTGTTGTAAATGAATCTCACACGTAACAGAAACTGTTTGGATCATCAAGGCAAATTCTAGGCATGATGACAAATTAAATCAATCGGAGTTAGTGCGGTCTCTAACCTTACAGAAAGAAAACTGTAGTTAAATGTTATAATATGTTAAGGCTATTTATAACGAATTTCACTCAATATATAATTAGCCGCATCACAAAAACTAGACTACACATATTTGAAATCCGCATCAAAAATACTACGAAGTCCACATAAAATGATATCTGATACCTGTGTTATCAAATCTTCTAAACCTGCTGATATATTCTCCAACTTCAAGCCTCAAATACTCCTAGTGACTGTAAAAAAACTGACAATAATCTATTAATGTTTGGCCACCAAAAATCCAGCCATACACTGGGGATCTCAAAGGGTCAAATTTACACTTAATGAGTATCCCATGAAAATCTGAATAAATTCATCATTACATCCCAATCTAAGAATAGAGTTTGGATTTTCTGATACCATAGATTTATAGTGAATCCTGCTGGTTCAAAAATTGTGGACCTGATAAATTATTGTGGAGCTTTTACTAGGGATTTTGTTTGTTTGTTTTTTTGTTTACAAAACCATACGGCAACTAGGGTTAGCTTGTTTATTGTACATATTGCCCACTGTTCAAAACAGCACCTAGATCTGCATCTGGATTATGTTTAAGTCTTTGGACATCCTGCAGGATCTGGGACTATGGGCCTGATTTATTAAAGCTCTCCAAGACTAAAGAATATAGACTATTATTGGGGTGAACCTAGGTGACCTAGCAATCAGGCTCTAAAAGGGGGTTTGCCATTCTCCTAGTTGGAGGTTCTGACATGAGGAAGCATATTCCTTAATCTACCAAGATGACCTCCACAGAGAGTCACAGTGCAGAACAAGGCATTAGATGTAAGCAGACCCCAGGAAATTTTACTGACTAGTATTTTACTCTCTGTCATCTATCCAGGGATTCATAAAGTACCATTTGACCTCTCATTGTCTAAAAATTTCTTCAAATGTATTTGCAGACTGTGCTGTCTTCTAATGCATTTCAGTTTGTCACCTAGATATATATACTGTATATACCATTGTCATGCCGTTTCTATGTCTGAATAATATATTTACAACATCATACGTGGTTGCTACATTAGCACTGTTCTCTGTACAGCTTTCTGTGAGACATTCCCTACAGGTAATATTAAGGACCAGAACACTTGACATATAGATCTGAATTAATAAACTTCTGATGAATAAACTGAATTAATAAACTTCTGATAAACTTCTGACTTCTGACTAGGTTATATTCATAAAGCATGTGGTAAAATTCACTGCAGGTCGGTCTTCCTCATTGATGAATAATAACCATTTGTTTGGGTCTGTAGAAACACATGTGTTGTTCATCCGTCTATGAACAATCTGAATACATAACAATTTTTGTGTATTACTTCTCATAAAAGTGTTTATTGTAAAAGTGAGGCTTGCATGCAATTAATAACAATACTTCACTAACTTGATTTCAACCATTCTATAGCAATGACAATTTCTACCACTAGAGGGCAATCATTTATAGCAGAGCAAGATTCACATAGTTAAAGTGTTTTAAAGTAAAGAACAAAAAGAAAAACAAATAAAATCTACATTTTCTATATCATGTCTGTTTATTAAATCATATGTACAAGAATTCTATTCAAAGAATTCAGTACCTTTGAATCATCAAGCACCTTGCCTAGTTGCAATTTGATTTTTACATCACACAAGCACTTTAAACAGGAAACCTGCCAGGAGTGCATTAGGTTAGTTGCCTTTAAAAATGATAATAGCCTATCTATGATACTGACATTTACTGACTGACCTAATACAAGTATACAGATCAGAAGTTGTGCCTTCACTAGGAATAGGGTTGTTTTATGTTGCTATATAAATCCTGTTTTTTATTATTAATAATAATAATAATAATAATAATAATAATAATAATAATATGAAACTATGACTCTAGTTAGGAGATACTGCGACTCTTTTGTAACTTTCCCCACTTTCATGAAGTCCAAGAAAAAAAATGTGCATGTTTCAGTTACTTCTCTGTCCCCCAACATGTTATTGGATCCTTACTTGTTCTACCTTCTGAAGTTTCCCTGACATGACATGGATTATGCCATAGCTTATTTTTCATTGTGAACATGCTAATCATATATGTATATGTATATACCACAAAAAAGAGGGTCCCACTTGGCTACCATTCCCTTGTGGCTACTGACAATGATGACAGGGGAAGGTTACTTTCTATCTAGACTATCACCTGCCACCCAGTAAACTATTAAAGATGGAATGGACCACTAAGAGTACATGAAAGCAAAAAATAAACATATTACACAAAGCAAAAAAAAAATTTCAAATACTTTTTAAAAATACTTTTAACTAAAATGAACTTTTCAGGGTCCAGCAATGCCCAAAGATGTCCCTTGCCATCACTCCAACAATGGCAGGTCAGTCTTCAGTGGAATATAAGTCCCCTTCTTCACTGTTTAAACAATACTTGAGCACTAAAGTGCTTCTCACCACTAGCACATTTATGTGTATAGGGAACTCAAGGGAAGTGTTTTTCTTGACATCATTGCCCTAAGTGTTTTTGGGGAAACATATTTCAAAGCACCCAACAATGCTAAAGAGTATAAGGCTTATATCAGCATAGCAATGGGGTTGCATGCTCATTGCTCGCTCTCTTATTATGGGAATACCAGCGTGTATGTCTTTTCGTGTCAGTCTGGTTGGAGCAGTGATAACTTTCTATTTTTTTAATGTAAAATGTTTTATATTGCATATTTTGGTATTAAACTGGGGGACCAAGATAAGTATTGGGCTCCCCATATGGTATGCAAACTTGAGTGCAAAAATGAAAAACTGAAAAGTTTGAAATTTGGTGTACCTATAGTATGGCGAGAGCCCAAAAATCATAATAATGATTGTAATTTTTGTACTGTGAATGTAAAAGGTTTCACAGCACAAGTGGGAGTACCCTGATTTGGAATCAGCAAGATGACCTGTGCCGCATGGTGCTGATGTTCCAATACCAGTGTTCAGTACGCTCCCTGATATTCCTGTATCTGACATGGAGGATATACAGAATTTGGAGTGTAATCCAGGAGTTAGCAGTGGAAGTTAATATGAAGGAAGTGTTTCATCAAACCAGCAGTTCTCCCAAGAAGAGCTCAATGATATAATACGTGACCTTAAGCTGTGTACACACTTCGTTGGTAAACGAACGATCCTGCTCGATATCTTCGAACGATCGTATAGCACCGATCCTGTACATACAGATAACAACAAGATCGTTCAAAGATATTGTACACAGGATAGATGCGATCGTTTAAATGATACAGGAAGTGACGTGCACCACAGGAAGTGAATACTGTGTACGAACGTTCGGATCAAACGAATGACATTCACCACACTGTTCCTTTGTCCCTATGTGCAATATGCCCTTCAAAGTGTTCTCAAGAAAGAAAGCAGCTCTTGCTTTGGTATGTCTGCTTGAAGAGGAGGACGTTGAGAAGAAGCGGCGAATGGGGTGTAAAGATTGGTTGTTGGACCGAGACAACATTTCACATGAGATTCTGCTACGGGAACTGCGCCACTCATTCCCAGATGACTACAAGGATTATCTGCGTTTGTCAGATGTCTGTTTCCAGCAATTACTTTCTGCAGTTAGACCTTTTCTGCAGAAACAAGATACCTTCATGAGGAAGTCCATTACACCTGAGCAGAGGTTGATCGCCACCCTGAGATACCTTGCCACTGGAAGATCTCTGCAGGACATGAAGTTCTCCACTGGGATCTCACCGCAAGCAATGGGTCATATCATCTCCGAGACATGTGCAGCAATTATTGACTGCTTGAAAGATGAGTACATGAAGGTAGAGGCCCCATACAATCATTAAAACAGAATGACACATTTGCTTCATAACCAAAAGATAAAGTTTATTTAACAAAGTCCATGTAACAAAGTGCTATTTAAAAAGTATAAATAACAATAAAAAACCTTTATTAAAACAAAACCATTAAAACAAAATTAACAATATTAACAACAATATGAAACCAAATAGCATTTGTGACCCCCCCCACTATAAATCAGTGAAATGGAGGCTTTCATTACCAAAACTGTACTGTATTGGTGTGCTGGAAGAAGGGTAGTGATGATACTCATAAGGGTGGCGTTGAGTTTGTACAGGTGAAGGGTGAGGCTGCGGGTAAGGATAGGGGTAGGAATAGGTAGGGTATTGTGGGTTTAGTTGATTCATCATGCCTTTGTTCACCAAATCTGTCATAAAAATCTCCACCGCACCTGCTTGTTCTGGGCTCATCTGTTGCAGTTTTGACACTATATAGAAGCCAAAGCCATCCAAATGATCCTCTTTTTCATTTAATATGGACATGGCTTTTTTGAAAGCTTCCTTTTTTCCCCAGCTCCTGATGTTTCCTTTTCTGACACCTTTTTTGTTTGGAACTTATCAGAGTGGATGTTGTGGCAGCAGGTGAGCTCTCTGCAGGTTCACTACAAGAGGAAGTCTGCAAGAAAAATAAATAGAACATATAAACAGAACATATTATTATGCATATAAAATCCTTCCTATGTTCTCTTTTCAGTTTCCTAATACACCAGAGGAATGGCTGGCCATCGCTTCTGATTTTCACGATTTATGGAACTTCCCAAATTGTGGAGGAGCAATTGATGGGAAGCATGTAAGAATTACCCCACCGGCAGACAGTGGATCGTATTATTATAACTATAAGGAGTTTTTCCGCATCGTGCTTATGGCAATAGTGAATGCCTGTTATGAATTTGTTTTAGTGGACATAGGAAGAAAAGGGCGCATGTCTGATGGAGGGCTTCTGGATGGTACGCCATTCACAGGAAGCTGATGAACAAGCAACTGCACCTACCTAGAAACAGCCAAACTGTGGAGGGACTGAACTTTGTGTTTGTTGCAAATGAAGCATTTGCATTGCATGAAAACCTGTTAAAACCCTATCCTCAAAAAAGCTTGGACAAACAGAAAAAAAATTTTAATTACCGGTTATCTCGTGCTAGGAGGGTGGTTGAGAATGCTTTTGGTATTCTAGCAAATCCCTTTCGAATATTCCATACTGCTATCAATCTCCGCATGGACAAAATTGACAAGGTAGTTTATGCTTGCTGCTTGCTACATAATTCTCTATGCCGCAATAATTGCAGTGCATCATTTGGTCCTCTAATGGAGCAAGATTCAACTACAGCCACACCGGGTGAAAGCAGTTACCAATTCACTGGTCTAGTGGATCTACAGGTTGCAGTACCTCAGAATGCTTCTGTGTTGGCTAAAGAAAACCGAAGCAAGTACTTGGAGTACTTCAACACTACTGGAGCAGTAGAATGGCAGGATCGCATGACATAGTCTGTACACCACAATGTTTGTAGGACTGCAATAAAACTCTGTACTATATGTTTTATACTTTACTATATGTAGCTGTGCCTGTGTTTTTATAAATTTAATAATAAAAATATTTTTAAATAACTTACCTGGTCTGGTGTCTTGAATATCTCAGGAGTCCCATCAAGGCTTTCCCCAGCATCCCTGTGTGTACCTTCCCCGGCATCCTTGTCCGCTTCTTCCAGGTGAAAGGATCTGCTTCTACTTTTAGTTCCACGAATGCACCATGACTTCCCCTGCACCAGAGAGACAGACGACTGGAGAGATATCCCAATAACACACACGCACACAGTATGGTTCTAGGAATATACTCTAATGTTTACTTGACGAAATGATCCTTTTATACAGACAAGGAGTGGTCATTAGTTACATACATCTATTTAAGTTTTAGTCATATATGGTGTTAGGTGTTATTCGATACATTGTATTTCAAAAGATTTTGCAATTTACAACATCTGTTCACTTTAAACTGTAGAAACAAGAAAGAAGTACAACTTCCCTACTGAAAAACATATAAATGCTTTCAGCTATTTTATTTTATTTTATTTCAGCTATTTTAACCCTTCACCAGGCTGCACACTGATGGGCGACCTTCATCCTGATCTGCAGTGAATGTCAACAGATTAAAGTACCATAATTTAGGTACGTATAGATCATCCGCTGCAGCACCTGACCGCTGTGAAGACTTTATTTTGTTAATTTCCTTTTTGAAAACAGTACGCAGGTTTTGTATCTTTTGCTTCACATATTTTATGTCGGTGGCAGGATTCACAGTCTTGCAGAGCTCCACCATAGCAGTATACGCCTTTAGTTTCATCTGACGATTTGAATAATCCGCAGACTTTACCTTCCATAGACAGGGATGGGACCTGTATGCCTCAATGAACTAACGCATGAAGTCAGGATTATTAAATGCATCATAGGCCATGATCTGTGAAAAACATTAAAATATAAAATATAACAAAACTATAAACATATAACTTATAAAAACATATAAAAATATGCAGCATCACCCACCTCAATAATGTTTGTTTGTCGATCGACTTGTTGGGCGAATATTCGTACGAACGACCGCACGTACCGGATTTTGCACTTTGCACGTCTGATTTCCCACAGCACTTTGCAAATGCACCCACCCACTTCCTGTTAAATGTTTGCCTGTGACGTCAAAAGATGTCTGCACAAAGAGCCTGCCCAGCCACCCGTGCCACACCTATGGCAAGAGAGGAGATGGAGGTGTTGGTGGAGGTCCTGGAGAAAAGCGATTATGATGGTCGGAGGGGTCATTACAAATCCCAGAATGCGCAGAAAAATCGAATTTTAGAAAAATTGCAGAGGAGATTACAGCACAAATTTCTTGTGGAGCGGTCGAAGGATCAATTGAGGAAAAGGTGGTCTGATCTCAAGAACTGAGAGAGGGACGTGCTGCATACGTTAAGGCAACGTATCGGCAGAAAACGTAAGTAAAAATTTTGTCAGTTTGTAGAAGTTTATTTTTTGGAAAAATATTCTTTTGAGGTTATGTAATATTTTTGGAAACTATTTTTAATTTATTTGTATTTGTTTATATATTTTTTTAATTATTAGTAATTTTTTATTATTGTAATTTTTTAAAAAATTTTTTATAATGACAATTTTTGCTTCTGTATTTGTTTTTATGCATTAGGACAACGTGCTCGGGAGGTAGAGGAGCAGCCGCAGGTGCGTCCGGAGAAGCAGCAAGAGGTGGAAGGTAGGATATTGGTATATATTTAATAAGAAAAAATGTATAATTTTATAAATATGAAAAATACATTATTTTTCCGTATAGTTCAAATATGTTTTTGGTTTTATTTTTATGCAGAGTTGATTCTGGTTTCCCCTGCAGAGGAGGTAATGGAATCTGTGGTGGAAATTGAGCCAGGTATGTACCAAAATTTTAGAGAGGTAGGTTGCATATAATTGTGTGTAATTTACCTTTTTTTTGTTTGCTCTTAAAGTTTCAGAGGGAGAACGAGAAGGTCCAGAGCCAGACACGTCAGGGCAGATGGCGAGAAGTGTTGGTGAGCATTCATATATTGTTTATGCAAAAATGTCTCATATCCATGTGTCGGCTTCACAATATATGTGTACTTAATATTCTTCTTTTTATTTCTACACAGATGTTGTTTCACAAAAAAAAGAATTAATGGCCAAACTCGAGGCAATGGACCAGAAATGGATGGAAGTGGCAAAGAGAGTGCGTGAGGCGAGAAGAGACCTGCATGCACTCAAAAAATTTGTAAAAAAAACATTTTAAAAATTTGTATATATTTATATTTTTTTATATTTTATTTTCATACATTTTTTTAGTAAAAATATGTATTACAAAAAAATTGTGTGTGTGTCACTTACCGTATTTTTCGCCGTATAAGACGCTCCGGAATATAAGACGCACCCAATTTTAAAGGAGGAAAATCTAGAAAAAAAGATTCTGAAAGATTATTCCCCTTCTGATCACTCATGTGCCATTCATACCGGTATTCCCCTTCTGA
>NC_092865.1:37663527-37758678 GCF_032062135.1 Pyxicephalus adspersus | reverse complement strand
CGCTGGAACAAACAGGATGAAGTACTGCGCTGGAACAGGATGAAGAACTCCGCTGGAACAAACAGGATGAAGTACTGCGCTGGAACCAATAGCTATAAAGGTATATATATAGATAGAGAGAGAGATATATATATATAGAGAGAGATAAATATTTATATATATATATATATATATATATATATACACACACACACACACACACATTTATACACACAATACAGCCAGTATCGAACGTTCGTTCATCGCGCATGCTCAGAACATGCACGATCACTGAACGACCGTACACACAAAAGATGGTGAACGATGGTCGTCCAATCGGATCCGCCAGTTCGGTCGTTCATTTCCAACGACTATCCTCGTTCTTCAGCGTCGTTGGTTACTTTTTTTAAGAACGATTTTTGGCCAATCGGTCGTTCATTCGTCGTTCATTTCCAACGATAAAAATTGTACGTGTGTACGCAGCTTTAGTCTGTCACAACAAGCATCTGAACTTTTAGCATCCAGGCTAAAAGAAAAGAACTGTATGAGACTGGAAGTTAAAATAACGGTTTATAGGACCGAGAGGTGACACTCCTACCATATTTCAGTGAAGATGGAGACTTTGTGTACTGTTGTAAATTTAAAAATGGTGAACTTACTACGTGGACAGCAAAGTGGACACACAAAGCACCCATGTTTCATCTGCTTGTGGGATAGTAGAGCAATGCAGGATCCCTGGAAAAAAGTGACATGGCCTCCAAGGGAAAACATGAAAAAGGGTGCAGCGAACATCATTACCGAGCTAATGGTTGACAAAGAAAAAAACATTCTCCCTCCACTACACATAAGGTTGGGATTAATGAAGCAATTTGTTAGAGCTCTGAAGAAGGACAGTAATTGCTTCAAATACATTTGTAGATTCTTCCCTGGATTGAATACTGAAAAACTAAAAGCAGGAATCTTAGATGGACCACAGATTCGGAAACTGATAAATGATTCAAATTTCACAAGTTACATGACTGATACTGAAGCTTCTGCCTGGCACAGCTATGTCATGGTTGTCAAGAACTTCTTTGGTAACCATAGAGGACAAAATAATGAAGAACTGGTAAAAAACTTGCTCTGAAACTTAACTCCTAAATTTGGGTGCTACTATGAGCATAAAGGTACACATTTGCAAAAATTTCCAGAAAACCTTGGCGATTTCAGTGAGGAACAAGGGGAGAGGTTCCATCAAAATATGGGCCAGGGTATTGTTATTTATTAAAGCTCTCCAAGGCTGGAGAGTATACACTTTCAACAGTGAAGCTGGGTGATTCAGCAAACCTGGAATGGATCTGGTAAAGGATTCAAAACATTTGCCTACAAATAGGTTTGCTGGATTACCCAGCTTCACTAATGAAAGTGCATCTTCTCCAGCCTTGGAGAGCTTTTTTAATTCAGGCCCATAAAGGTGATGGAAGAAAAGTATCAGGGAAGATGGGATAGACAGATGGAGCCTTCAACGTGAAAGTCCTGATCATCAGCATAAAAGGAAATCATACAAACTCATCATACAAACTGAGTTTTTCAATGACTTCTTTGTGATTAGTTCTGTAAATATACTAATTTTAGAATATATTGACATTAAGTATTTCAAAAATTTAATTTTGTATACGTAGGCATATCTAGTTTAATTTTGCTTAATTTTCATGTTTCATTAGTTTTCTATGAGGTTATTTTTGAGGCAATTTTTTCAAAAACTAGAACAAATCTAGCAAAACCAATACAATATTTGGAATCTGTGCATCAAACATAACCCAGAATGAATTTAATCTATTTGGCAAGAAAATGTTTGCTGACCAGTATTATCATAGTGTATCTAGTTTAAGCACTATGAAAAGCAATTATCAGCAGGTGAATAACTAGATATCTCTTGTGTATTAAAATTCACCCAAACCATTAATATATATATATATATATATATACACCGTATTTTTCGCCGTATAAGATGCTCCGGAATATAAGACGCACCCAATTTTAAAGGAGGAAAATCTAGAAAAAAAAGATTCTCTGTGCCTTTCAAATTCCCTTTCTGATCACTCTGTGTCATTCAAAATTCCCTTCTGATCACTCTGTGTCAATCAAATTCCCCTTCTGATCACTCTGTGCTTTTTTTCCACTGTACGGCAGTTAGGACAGGGAACAGCAGGTGGCACTGTGCTGGCTTCTTTCGCTCTGCTTTACAGACAGAAGACATGATGCTGGCAGAGGAGAGAAGAGACAGACGCTGCATGCAGCCAGAGACACACGCAGGATCGGGTATCGGGTGAGTATATTATTTTAATTATTTTATAACACATTTGTCGTATAGGACGCACTAACTTTTCCCCCACAGTTTTGGGGAAGAAAAAGTGCGTCTTATACGGCAAAAATACGGCATGTATATATATATATATATATATATATATATATATATAGCTTCTACTGTGCTATCAGGTTATAACCTAGCAAGATTGGACGTAACATGATTTACCCAGTAGATGTCAAATAACACATAGCAAAAACCTGCCGGAAAATGCTGGACGATTCCTTGTAACTCTTACTTGCCTATTTTCTCTCTGGCCAATATTCTTCAGTAAATCATTAGTAAAAACGCCCCTTATTTGATGGTTGCAGTGTGATTTCCTAATGCTATGCCAATAAAAACATGGATACTAGTTAGCAAAAGACTAATTCTTCAGCTCATGTTCTTTCGTGCAAGAATCAGTGAGTGAACACTGAATGCATGCTGTTTAACAACATTTGTATTCAACTGTATATGTAACGCCATCAGATCCCAAAGTGGACCTTCGTGGAGGTTTTGCTTTGTTCTTTTTTCTCAATTAACTGCATTAAATTGTTCAAAAAAATTTGGGGTGGGTAGTATTCTTTTCTTTACCCTTTCATCAGCAGTGACCAGGATTCTATTTATATTTGCATATTTCTATTGTGTTTTCACTGTTTTTCACTACTGTGTTTTCCTCTGGACACTCCAGTTGCCCCCTCTCAACCCAAACATACTAAAAAACTTAGTTTCCCCAAAAATGGCCAAGAGGACGAAGTCCATAAATTAGATCTTGGTAGGGTCTTTAGACTGGGACAGATTAGTGACATGAATATGTAAAGTGCTGCATAATATGTTGGGGTTATATAAATAAATGGTAATAAAAAAGGCAGCTCAGTGAAACGGCATCCTCTCGACCTCACTCCCCAAATTTCACCCAGACATTTTGCCTAGAGACAGATTTCCATTACAGCATATGAAACAAACCTTTCAGATAATATTTTCTAGCTCTAACAATTTATTTTCGTCTATTTTCAGCTAACCATGCTTGTATGTTTAGGGTGCTCCCCCATTCTTTACTGCACAATTCTTGTTATTGGTTGATTTCATTGAAAACAGCTGGCCCTGTGTAAATGCAAAAGCATACACATCGTAGAAATGTTGCTCACAGGCACTGAGAAGCTGAGCTGAGAAGGAGGGTCACATTTTATCACAAAGAATCCCCAGTTACAAGAAAATGCTCAGATGATTTTTGCAAAATTGTTATCACCTTGAAAATCCTATTTTCATCAGTAGAGAAATGTTTTTAAACATAGATCTAATTTTTACCATTTTGCAAATTGAACTGCCTACCAACTGTTCAAGTACATTGGAAATCTACTAAGCATAGTATAGTGACCAAAAAAGGTGGAGATTGTAGGAGGACGTTTGAGAACATGTCCCAAGTGAAAAAAGGCTGCAAAAAATAGACTATATTTTAGGTTTAATGTATGAAAAAAACAAAATGCTTTTATTAAAAAAAATATTTTTCACTGAGGTTACATTCCCACATACTTTACTGACATACCCAACAATTTTGATCACTATGTTTACTATGTTTGGTGTATACTATGTATACTATGTTTAGTGTCTGTACAATTAAAGGATAAACTATGCAATTTTTATTTTTTTTTTTACTTTTGATATATTTCCCCTTACCTCTTGACTTCTCTAGCAATTTTGGTGACAATATTGTGTTCAGAGGAAATGGTGTAAATATTTATGAAATGTTGTAATTTTACCAAATTATATTTTGCACCAATATATATATATTGCACATCTATTTTCCTTTTCTACTCTTTTGTATAACAACTGCAATAACAACTGCAATAACTTACACATTGATTAAAAGGTATATTAGTAGTGTACAATAGCAAAACTTTTGTGTCCATTATATATATATATTTTATATAAGGGTCTTTACATTTAACTAAAATGTGACAACTGAGAAAGTAGGATGGCACTATTCTCAGGGACTTATAAACATGTTTACCTACAGGACTCAACCTGCATTTCTTTGATATATCCTGCATCAAAGAAAGAAGGGGAGGGGCGTCAGTTTTGTAATATTAGTATTACCTAGTATGGTTATGATTCCATGTTTTTTTTTTTGTTTATAAAATTTTAAAACACTGAAACAAAATCACTTTTTTAAAGTGGTGGGGTTGTCTTGTCCATCTCTTTTTATTTAGAAATAAAATAGATATTTCACAAGGGGAAGGATGGTGATTTAAGGTTTATTGAAATCTAACAAAAATACAGTTGGATACAAGTTAACACATTTCTGCATCAGGGTCTTCCACATTTTTCTCTATGGACTATCCATTTTGTTTTTAAATATCAACAACAAACGTGAAAGTCTATTGGAGTGATTTAATTTGATGTAGTCCAGTGTCCCTAGTGGTACCAGCTCCATTTCTAACTAAATTCAGGGTTTTGATGTTGTTGGTCCATCTTAATAGTAGTTGACAAAGTTTTAAGGTTGCAGCGTGACACTAGCTCTCTATCACATGTACCAGATAGAACTACATAAATGAGGAGGGAAGCTGGTCATGTGACTTCGACAACTTTAATTTGAGGGATTACTTATTTGTTTTACTACTCTTCTATTCACAAGCATTGTGCTCCGCTAGATTTATAGTGAACAGATTGCTAAACACATTGCTTTATATATGTGCAATATTTTTAAGCAACAAGTAGACTGCTGTACATCAATACCATGATAAAATTGCCCCCCCCCCCAAAAAAAAATTTAGGACTACTTTAAAATAGATTTCTAAATGTGAACATTTTTAAAAACAATATAAATATATTTGATTATTCATACTATGATAGTAGATATAGGAGAGGGTAAAGGAATTACCTTATAGGGTATTCATATACAACCAACCCCCTTATATATGACAGAATGGAAAAGAGCAGTAAACCTGGGAAGGGCTTAGTTAGGGCAAAAAAGAGGGGTGTTTGGTTAGTTGTCAGAAGGAACAAAGAGGCAAGCATAGTTGAAAAAGACAAATATCAGCAATTTATTAACCCTACACTGCAGCTTGGAAGCTTGGAGCTCCAAGTCCTCTTATTAAAAGCCTCCTATACACACCAAATATATTTGGGAACTAAACTGAAATTTACTGTGATTAGCAACAAGATTTTGAACTTGGCGACAAGCTGGAGTCCCCCTAGCTGAACTATCCTCAGAACTCATGGTTATAATGGAATGACTGCCTCACAGGAAGCGGGCAACTCTCATTATCTAAGTGCATCTAATCTTATCTCTGGCATGATCCATTAGCTGTTTGACTTCTAATTTTCCTACATCCCCTGAGGAAACAAAACTGGGATTCTTGTTGGAATAACTGGATCAAACAAGGAACAAAAGAACATTTCACTATAACATAGTACAGTGATCGCCAAACATTTTCAGTCCCGCGGACCACTAAAATTACCTGCTCCTGACCGCACATGCCCGGGGGGCCAGGTGTCATATAAAGGGGAGAAACCTCCCCAATAGTGACGTCATGATGACATAAACCCGACCCACTTTCCCATCGCAGATCTGAGCCTACGATGGGAGAGTGGGCGGGTTGTGTTTAGGGACACAGCCCACCCACTTCCCTGAGCCCGGGATTTGTACGGAGCACATGGCCCAGGGCTCTGGCCGATCTTGACCCCCCTTGGGGGTGCACCGGCCAGAGCCGCGGACCACCAAAATTTTCTTGCAGACCACTGGTTGGCATCGGCAGACATAGTACATTTCACTATATCCTTCATAGACTTATATTACTGATGCACATGCAACAAATTCAATTAGTTGGTAACATGTTAGCAAGAGACCGATTTAATAAAGTTAATGCTGATATTTATTCCTTGCAACCATGCTTGTTTCTATGTTCCCAGATTTACTGGTCTTTTCTATTGTGTTGTGATAGTAAACATTTCTAGCTGGTCAAATTAAATGAATGACTTTATGACAAAGAGGATATGGGAAGCAGGATTAGTTGGAAAAGGAACATGTGACTGAAAGAACTCATTAAGGATGCGAGGAAAACTAGAATTACGGGGTGGTGGACTGTAGAAAAGCATATAGAAGAATGTGGGAAGCTTCTGGAGGAAGCCATGACTTCTGAAGAGTTGCTGTGCTGTGCTAATGATGAATCCAGGCATAAAGCCATTTTTAATTGTTTGCATTTAGAAAAAAAACTTATGACATTTATTTTTGTTAGTTTTTTTTTTACCATATTTTTACATTATTTATTTTTTTGCATTGCAACTTCTTAAATTTCTTTTGTATAAACTAGAGGACATTTCAATACTTAAAATGTTGCATTGTGCAGTAAAATGAAGTGCGTTTACAATATACCGTTATATGGGGTAAAGCATCTATAACATCTGTGCATTCTGGTTATTAGTTTCTATTAGGCATATTGTCATATAGACTAAGGAGAACCACCACAGGATGCGACTATGACATGCCAAATCATGTGGACAATTGATGAAGTGTGGCTTCAACAGCCTAAATTTTAGGTAAAGATTTTTAGTAAGAGGTATGAGTAGAGCTAATAACTTTTGCTGGAAATTATCTGTAGTGATTTAATGAACAAGCACTGTACAGATAGTGCTGTTCTGTTCTATGGGAAGGATGTAGGACGGCACAAATGACCACTAAACAATGTTGTGGAACAGCTAATACAAGATTTCACGCAAAATGATCACAAATTAAAATCTGGCACCTGTATGAGACTTGGTGTTCCAGTAGAATCTAGTTTAGTTTCGACATGCAAGACCTACACTTACAAAATTACCATTTGCTATTATTTCTGACTTCTAATTGTATTTCAATTTATTTGTTTTATCAGTGGAGAAAATATGTTTCCATGTTTCTATAGTCTTATTTCCTTACTGAAAGTGTGAAAAAAAAAACCCTGCCTGTTCTAAATACTGTAAATTTGAAGAATGCCACAAGCATTTGGCTGCTAGCCACAAAGGATACAACATGTCCTATAAACTTAGCCTGGTCCCTGGAGGTTAACAATCACCGCGTGTGTTCTTTGTGTATATTAACAGTCAGCATTGCAATACAATGGGATGTCCAGCTGAGAATGACACGCCACAAAAGCAGCTAACTGCAAGGAAGAGCTGTTTGTATCAACAGTAGAATTTGTGCTAAGGAGTTTACATAGTGTTACATCTGTGGGATATGGATAATGGAGAGATGATAGGGATTATCTATGACAAGGGAGGAAACAAAAAGGATGCTGTGTAACAAAGGGGTAGTCAGTGTGATAGTTTTTTGCACTTTTACAGTAGATGGCTAACAGCCAGAATAGACAACCAAACAAATCAGGAACTCAACAATGTTTTGTTTGACTTTAAAGCACCAAGTTGTAAGTTCTTTTTTTCTTTTGTGGACTATCTTCTCCTGCATCTGTCCATGCGAGGTCATACGCATCTCCTTAACCCCTGCAAGACCACAGTGACTAGTTTACAGCTCCCTTGTGTGGTGTTTATAATGTGCAGCTGCAGATGCAGGCTTCCTCACTGCTTCCTCTACAGCTGATGGCCTGAAGTGTTGGTAATGTTTTCCCTATCGTGTAGCTTTGTAGTTAGAGGCAGTCATTGTGATAGGTGACAAGCTAACACAGAACTATAAATGTTGTTGTTTTATATATATATACTTGGAGTTGGGGCACACAGCTCATACTTTGCAACTACTTCTGAGACACAAGCCACATTTTAGGGTTTTATACACCTTATGTAGACTTGGCAAAGTGTAATAGAGGCATGTACAGATTACCAGCACTGTAATCAATTTCTAATCTACCAAAGGCATGACAGGTTCTCAAGTATCCCCTGTGACTATGTGAGTATTTACAGCTAGGCCATACACTAAGGAAGCTGTTTCTCATTGTGTTGTCATTAATATGACAGTAGGGCCATGATTGGGTCCTCTAGCACGCAAGGCAAAAAAGCCAAAGAAGCCTTCTCTGGACCATAACAGGTTTGCCGGATCACCCATGTTCACCCATGACAGTCTATCTTTTCCAATCTTGAAGAGCTTTAAAAAATCAGGCCAAACATGTACAGAAAAAGAAAGAAAAAACATAATTTCATTAACATTATTTTAAGTACAATTTGTTATTCGTTAGGGAATCTAAAGTGGGTTATGACTCATTAAAAGTGAATATCTTACTCTGTAATTTTTTTTCCCTTATGTAAAAGCACTAACACCTAGGTAATAAAAATGGCTAGGGGAAGAAGGGAGAAGAGTAAAAAAAATGGGTTAATTTTTTTGTCACACTCACTATCCTTAAATACTATTAGTGTCCAGCAGGTAACACCATGATGCCAATCTCTCTCTGTACTGCAGGTCTGCTTTCCATTCCATTATAAATGAAGGCACACATAATGGGTCTTATTTAATAAAGCTACCCAAGACTGCAGAGAATACATTTTCATCAGTGAAGCTGGGTGATCCAGCAAAGCTGGAATGGGTTTCTTAAAAGTCAGTTGTAATTTGTTAGCAAAGGTTTTTAATCCCGAACCAGATCCATTCCAGGTTTGCTGGATCACCCAGCTTTACTAATGAAAGTGTATCCTCTCCAGTCTTGGAAAGCTTTAATAAATCAGGCCCAGTATGTTCAGGTTTGTTTTCCTTTACTTGGACACATTTGCCATTTTAGTAAATCTAATATTTTGTACCCAGAAGTTTTGCTATAACTTCTCATTAAAGTGGCAGTACCTAAAATACTGTACATGATCCATCGTTAGCCATTGGCATTGCTACACATGTCCTTGTTGTATTTATTTAGGGATGTATTGCTACTTATAGATGTTTGCATGGATATATAATATGGTATTGTGATTTGGTGTACCATGACCCCACAGCTTCCTACATAACATTCTTGCACCAAAATCACATTTCACTACAATTATATATTGTGTTGTATTTATTTATTTACAGTTATCTGACATGGAGACTGAACTCTGTTCTTGGCAGAGGTAAGGCTTTGTGTGCCAGGCCATCAGAGACACTTCACTTAGGCTTCCTGTTTACTCTCGGGTCTGAGTAACATATCCTCAGCTTCCTGCAGATTTTTCCCGCATCTAAGTAACCCATTTAGTGCCAGGGGTTTTGCTGGGTAAATGATTTTGACGCTGCCATGCAGCCAGAGTTTTTCAGAGGTCATCTCAATAAAGGGAAATGTGATGACAATGAAAGCTTTCCATTTATAATTAAGTATTAGAAAGTATTCTCTAATATTCACAATGTCAAGGATGACATTATGTGCTAGAAAACTGCTTCTCTGTAGTTATTTTGCAGATTTTTTTCTGTGCTCTGTGTATAGTGTCTTTCATTCATCTATCATTGGAAACTATTAGTGGCAATCATTTGATGATCAACAGATTTATATATGGGGTTTAAGGACTAGTAAGCCACAATGGGCCCGATTTAATAAAGTTCTCCAAGGCTGGAGAAGATACCCTTTCATCAGTGAAGCTGGGTGATCGAGCAATCCTGGAATGGATCTGGTCCAGGATTTAAAACATTTGCTAGCAAATAGAAAATGACTTTGAAAAAAATCTTTCCAGGATCACAGAGTTTCATCAATGAAATTATATCTTCTCCAGCCTTGGAGTGCTTTGATAAATTAGACCTAAAGTGTCACCTTTTTGTTTTTATGTATACTTGCACATTAACATTTCCATCAGGCTATCCGTGTCCATATTGGGAATATTTTCTCTCACTTAAAATTCAGATTTCCATAATATGTAGAAGCCTTGGAAAACAAAAAAAACAATGTTGCTACTTTTGTTGCAAGACCTATAAACCTGTTACAAAAAATACATACAGCTATTGCTCTGCATGAACAACTCCAAACATCCATTTATGGGGAAAAATCTGGCTAGAACATATAACTGAAGGATGTCATCTAGCAGCGCAAGAGACCCCATCTGAAAGGCTTTTAGGAAATGTCTTCCTGTCATCTGCTTGTCGCATTGGGAAGAGGGATAGCCAGACATTCAGAGAGATGACGTAAATATACAGCCGATTCGGCATTACTATGCTGGTTATTGTTTGATAAGTGTTTCAGATGGCCACTCATTTTACATCTCCACCTCTCTAGACAGAGAATTAAATGAATCTTTTTTATTTGATGGGAGATGGACAGGTGAGGCTTTAGGGATAATGAAGTTTTGTGATGAATGATTTTTGAAAAGCGGGAGAAAAGAAGAAATGGTGGTCTCATTTATGAGAAGACAACATGGGGATGATGTATTTTTTTTTTTGTCTTTTATATATTTTTTAATGCATAACTCCTTATATCCCAGGAAATAGCACAATAATAAATAACTATTCACTTTTGAGAGAACTACTTCAGAAAACTTGGGTCACTATAGTTGTTTAACACTAAAAGAACATTTTTGCTCAAAGATGAGTTTTAAAAATTCCAAATACTCAACATGATATTTACACATTGGAAGAAAAAAATAATGCTATAGTAAACAATATAGTAAGCATTCACACGTACATACAGCTCATTATCCCTAACAGCAAAATAATATACTTAAAACAACAAAAAGTAAAAGTAATTTACATTAGGGGTAATTTACATAAGCTGAAAGTGTTTTTCCCTCACCTTGAGTGTTGGCTTTAACAATTCTTCTAAAATTCTTTTTCTAAAATGTATTTGTAACTATGATATAGTCTGTTATAGATACATACATTTTTCAGCAATTGTCTTTTAACAGTTGTTAGAAGATCAGTAACAGATCTGGCTAGAAAAATAGCAGAATATGGTAAATAAGGGTAATTCAACGTTCACATTAAGATGGATGCATTTAGCCTATTTAATTCCATTTTCATACCATTGAAGCACAATGGTCGTAAACGTTAAATTCAATCTTATATGGCAGTGCACTGGTAAACTTTGCCAACAGATTGTTCAGATTAGTTAAATGGGGTGGGGAATAAGTAAATTTTGTTCACTAATAAATTCTCTTTGGATTATTCTGAACTATATACCTGGTATTGAGTGGAAGAAAAAGCTTCTTTTTCTGTTATTTCATAACTACAAATGTCAAATAATTCTATATTGATGATTAGGTACAGTCCAGAACTCATTAAAAACTTTTGGGAACATGGCTGAGTCAATGGACTGTCCAGTTCCCTTCCGCTTCATTTGAATATTATTTCCAGTGCCTTCTACTGCCGCCAACTGAAAAATTACCTAAAACACTTGTCAAGGCTTGCTCTTTTGACACGTTTGAAATGACCATCAAGTTTTGGAAACTATCAATGGCAAAAATAGACTTGCATAGACTTTTTATCAGGGGTCCACATTTTTAGTGTATTCCATTTAGTTTTATTAATGGCCTTGAAAGACCATAAAGAAAACAGACCTCTGCCTATAATTAATGATTTTCTGCCCACAGGGTCTAATACAGTGTTCAGATTTTTTTGAAAAATTGGTTCTACTTCACCTTGTAGATTGAATTTACACAGTCATGTGAAATAATCAGCACACCTTATGGAAATTATATTCAAACAGCATCATTAGATCTTCATTTAAAGAATGCCTACAGGGAAGGGTAATATATTTGAATAAAAACACATAGGAAATGTTACTTGCCAATCATTTATTGAGCACAAATATCAATAGATGTAATGGTGTACTGTAAAAACACCAGACCCCGGTCCCTTTGTCTTGTATTGCCCTCATTAGCAGAAATTATGCCCCCTAGACATTTTGAATAGCTTTGAACCAGTATCTGACATTGACTACTCCTCCATGAAAAACTTAGTTTCAACTCCCCTACAACATTTCAAAGGAGTTCAGATTAAGGCTTTGAACAGACCAGTTCATAACCCCTCAAATTTAGGCAAATGCTCACTTTATTATAATACACAAATCACAGTTTACTCAATGATTAAAAAAAATCAAAAAAACATTTAATCAATTACTCAAGCTGCCCAGATCCTGTAGCAGTAAAGCAACTCCAAAGCATAAAACTTCCATTGCCATGCTTCAAAGTTGCTATATAATTATTCTACTAAAAAAAAACTTTGATATGTGTTTGACTGTGATCAAACAACTCTATCTTCAGTTAATCAATCTACAGCACATTTTTCTAGAAGGCAAAAAAACCCTTCTTTTGTTCCCTGGCAAAATGTCTTGCTCTGATATTCTTTTTGGACAGCAAATCCTTTTTCTGGCACACTTCTATGCAAGTGATGTAATCTTTTTCTTTTGGTGGATGCGTGTGCCAAATGCAAGAGTTAAGCTGCGTACACACCTGCAATTTTTCTCGTTGGAAAGGATCTTTCACGATCCTTTCCAACGAGAAAAGACTGCACGATGCATGAACGATGCTGTACATACAGCACCGTTCATGCTCTATGGAGAGGGGAGGGGGAGAGCGACAGAGCGGCACCCTGCTGCGCGCTCTCCCCTTCCCTTTCATTAGGATCGGTCGTCGTCCATCGTCCATGGATCCGCCAGGACGGTCGTCGGACGATGGACGACGACCGACTGTACACACGGCAGATTTTCGCCCGATAATTGGCCGATACCGATTATCGGGCGAGAAAAATTTGCCGTGTGTACGCAGCTTTACTTGCAGATCCTGCAGTATAATTTTGAGGCTCCTGGAGAATACTTCTAGCATTAAAAAGTCAGCTCTTGGCCTGCATTTTCAGGGTTGCTTAGTCCTAACCAAATTAGCAGTCATTTAAGATCTTTACCACTTGTAGATTTAATCCTTAGAGTGAAATAATTAATTTGATATATTTGGCAATCTTTTTAAATCTCTTGTTAGACTCAAAGGCTTGCGCAACCTTTTTTTTGACGGCCTTAAAGATATCTTCTGATCTTGTCATAACAAAACCACATAAATTCTTAGCAAAGAGAACTCCAGACTATGATATTGGAGGTTTAAGAAAGACAGGTTTCTCCAACACCCTCACTGAGGAGAGAGGAAGGTTGTGCTACTACACGAATACGCAAGCTCTGGAAATCTTTTTATACATCTCCTGCTTGTTCTAGATTAGAGGGCTGATTATATCTTCTAAATAAGATATCAACTGAGATGTGATATGATTTTAACTGAGATGTTAAGAAATTAAAAATTCTATCATTTAGGTATAGATTTGGGATTAGTATTGAATGTATAAATAATAATTCCAAATTAATGGTAAACATTTAACACATTATTCCACTATAGATGAGGGTGTAAGGAACCAAAATTTATATCACTTCTAAGGAACAGTGGCCTTGAACTGGAGAATCCTCATGGAGAGATCGCTCCATAAATACATCAGCCAGTGATTAAGTGTTCCATGTGGGACACACACTGAGAACTCTCTTTCTTACTACAAGCTGTTAGCCTTAAATATTGTCCTTTATGAAATGTGATGCAAAATGCCTCTTGACTTAACCCTTTGTGTCATTGTTATTGTTGTTACATTTTGTCCTTTTTTGTACCAAAAAAACTAATTAAAGGTGGCATTACAGCTAATTATATTTAAACGTGGTATTACAGGTTAATGTAATATTTGCTACTTTATTTTCCTGATATGTTATTGTTCTGACTTACCTAAACTAATTAAAGGTGGCATTACAGCTAATGATATTTAAAGGTGGTATTACAGGTAAATGTAATATTTCTCTGATATTCTCTGATTTTTTATCTTTCTCAATTGTATATGTACTGTATACCATAGTAACAAACTTCTACTTATTATGGAAGTACTTCTACTTACTAAATTATGGAAGTAAATATTAATTTACTGACTAAATTACTGAACAAATATTAAATAGAAGTTGGCTATAATGTTAAAAATGTGTACAACCTCCGGTAAGATCTTCAGTTGGTTTATCTAGCTGAAGCGGAAATCCTTGTTTCTGGGTAAAAAATGAAGAATGGGCACTCTGTTGTCATAAGATATCCTAGTTATGTTTCTGAGTATGATCATTAGATAAACCTGTGAGTAAATGTGTAAATTCAAATAAGAAAAATTTTTAATAAATTATGTTTACGTTTACCAAGAAGGTAAACAATATTATGTCCATCTGGTTCTTTAAGAGCAGCTAAACTCTGGAAGCAGTTTAGTCTCCCTCCAGCTGATGTTTCACTTATACCCACTTGCAATGCTTTGTTTTACATTTGGCTAGGTTTGCTGGATGTCCCAGGTTCCACCAATCACCTATTTTCTCCAGTTTTGGACAGCTTTATTAAATTTGGCCCATTGTGTACATTTATAGAGGCTGCCATCTTGGTAGTGGCAAAGCTTTGCTTCCTTGTGTTGAAGCATTACACCAGCCAGGAGAAAAGTAAGCAGAACAGTACTGAAAATCCCAAATCTCACTTAGATCTGCTAAGACTGCTAGTCACAGGCAGTACTGCCTTTGATCTCACACAGTAGATCCACTATTAGATATACAGCTAGGCTGTTGGCACAGGAGTGCCTAGACACCCTCACATACCAGGAAGTCGGTTTCTTCATTTCCGAAGAAATTCCAGACAAAAAGTCTGGGGATGACTTGCCCAATATCCAAGTCTATATAAAGGCAATTGCAGCCCAAAGGATGCACAGAACTTCATGTGATTGGAAGTTACATTGTTGCCCGATTAAAAAATTATTTGCGGTGGCAATATCTGCATAAGGTCTCCCTGTGCTTAGTGGGTTCATCTGGCTACTAAGGCTTCTTCCACACCTCCAAAACCATGTAGTTAACCCTATTGTCTTTAAGCTTAAGAGTACCTAAACTCAGATTTTTCACTTTACATAAAAGGGTAGACAATCCTTTTATGTAAGGTACAAAGTCTGTTTTTTTTTTTTAGGTGCAACACCCTTTGAAAAAAAAAATAAAAAATAAAAAGTTCAGCACTGCCCCCTAATTTTCGACCACCTAGGAGAATTAGGGGGCGCAAGGCCTCCTGGGATACCTACGTTAAGCATCCTGGGAGGCTCTTGGGCACTCTTTCTGCGCATGCCTGAGCATCTTTTTTTTTGAGTTTAGTTCCTCTTTTGGTGCTGATCTAAGTGGGTTTTATTGGTCACAGTATTTCTATCTCAGCCTTAGCTGCTAAATGATGGGGTTGCTTTCAAACTTTGCTCTCTATAATGTCACTGTTACTGACTACAGTATTCTTTTCTTGGATTACCAGAAAGGTTCATTACATAATACAGGTCTATTATATTGACAGCTTTTGAAAATTTTAGTTCACAAATCAAGAAATCATTTTGCAGATATGATCATTTTCAGTATAGATTTGGGTTATACTGATTATACAGTTATACTGATTCTAACCAGTGTGTAAAAAACATACTAGAAATAAAAATACACCACTTCTAAATGACATATTTGGTTTCTTTATTGTGGATATATTTTACAGAAAGATGAAACCATGAGGACAATAAATTAGAATTGGAATTGTCTACAATGGGAACAGCTGTTCCATAAAAATAAACTATTTATAAAGCAAATAACACAGAGACTGAAAGTTCTGTCTGAATGATTGTACAGAAAGTTGTTGGAGGCCATTGCTGGTATTGCTGTGGATGGGACGTGCTGCTCCACATGTGCTCTAAGCACAAAGCTCTGAGGATTGTAGCTCCAGAATTATGTGCTTTACTGGTCCAATGCCTCATACACACATTTTTCAAGTACAAAATAGTTTAGATACATACTGTTAGGAAGCAAGCATAGATTGCTCTGGATGAAGTTCATATGGTTTCTGCAGTAGTGGGAAATAAATGTACATAAGCCATAATTGTTCATGATGAGAGGCAGTTATACACTTACTAGCAAAATACAAAGCAATTAAGACCACATTCAGCAGTCTAGAAACAGTAAAGAGAAAGTTTTAAGTCTCACAACAGTAACACTGTTTAGATAAAGTATTCAAAAGATGATTAAAAAACATTTTCATTATTTGATTCAATCAACCCTTATAACTGTTGTCCCAAGAATGTACATCAGGAATGTGCCACCATGTTTTTTTCCCAGTTTTCAAGTCACATGATGCTCTGGTAGGGTAACCCATGCATGAAACTTGAAGAGCATTGTGAGAGATGTAGCTTATCAGTTACTTAAGTAGCACCCTCTGTGATACAAAAACTGGTTGCCATTTCAATCATCTTAATAACAACTTCTATGCAAGTGTGAGAGTGGAATGCGTAATTTCCATTGGTTATCTTCTTGTCCATTTTAAGTTGGCCAGGAAAGCTTTAAAACTGTAATGCTGAATAAGTTACTGCAACACTAAGAACCAACCAAACACACTGACGTTGCTGCCAATATTAGCCAATAATTCATGTTACTGTCTTTTTCTGATCTAGTTATCAAGTGCACTAGGACTTTTAGGCATCTAAGCATATTTTTCTAGAAGACAGTTTTCAAGATTCTGTGATCTATAAAAGAGATAGAAATTTACACATAGCAACCTAACATGTCTGAAAAAGTGTGGTTGCAAAATTGAGCTACAAATTTATTACCAACAGTTCAAGGGAAAAATTTTTAATAACACGTATCAACCAGATTTCACCTTTTATCCCTCCAGGGAAATCAGAACAATGAAAGCTGGTTAATTGCTTACTGGGTCCTGTATGTTGCTATAATGTTATTATGTTATAATAATTGTAGACTAAACAAAACAATTCTTTATAATTGTTAGACTTAGTTTAAAAATAAATATATTTGCACGTTAAAATGGCAGAGAATTATGAATGTCACCAATTTCTGTTAGCTTTTTTAGGTCTTACAGCTATCATTTCTACATTGAAAAATGGTAAAATAAAACAAGTAGAAATATTCTGCACCAGCAAAGTTGCAGTAACTAGAAAAGCAAGAAGAATGGCTTATATACCTTATTTTAAAGGTTAAAGTGGTACTACTATTTTTATCAGTGATACCCTGGTTTGTTATCTAGTACCATTAGGTTAAACCTACCATGTAAAATACTGAGAGTAATAAATACAGTGTCACAGCAATATATATATATATATATATATATATATATATTCATCATATTTAAATAGTTTGGTAAAGGCAGATCGACATTCACTTGCATGTTAACTCAAAATCAATTTTCAGTATGTTTAACACCAGGTCTTGTTGCATCCTGTGAATTTGTTGCAAAGGTTCCTATACAGAGATCCAGCCAGTAACAGCACTGCAGGCTGACAGTATAAGGCTACTGCCTTGTGACTACAATTCCTAGCTACACTGCCAAGTTGTCATGTGTGTTCCTTCAATTGGTTCAAGGGATGCCTATCAATTCAGATAGTCAGCCCAAAATCTAAATGAAAGCATTGTATGGCAGGTTGACAAGGCTGAGCTTTCACCCTGAAACAGAAAGAGCAGGTAATGGCAGGCTCCAACTAACTAACTAAAAAATAAGATTTGCTATGGAAAACTGTATACAGCAGGAGATGATGCCAAACAGGCTGAAAACAAGATTTAGGGTTTACATATACTTTGCTAACTGCACACTTTTAGCAAGCAGTTTGTAATAATGGTACAATGCAAAGAGCATATAAACAATACAGTAGAATATCTCCCACTATGAACAATGTCCTTCAAAAAAGTAAGAAATAAAGTTCAGATTATTATTGAGACAGGAGGCTACCTCTTTGATGCTTAACAGAATGTTTTGCCTATGCAGTCCTTAAGATTACAACTCTTTTGTCTGAAAGTTAGACTTAATATCCCTGTACATTATGCTGCTTCCCTAACAAGACAACTACTCAACAAATGGAGACATTTTTTACATGCAAATATATCTATATAGATTTATATTTATATATATGAACATTTTTGGTTTGTATTTTGGCCAACATATAAATAAAACACTCTTGGATGGAAATGCATAGACAAATTCGTCGTATTTTTGTATTTAGTGTAAGCAATTAGGATTGTTCAACAATGAATTATTTTCTGTTCTCTTTAATGAGTTTTTTAACGAGCATCCCAGTCTTCTTCCCAAAAGAGATCAGCCCACTTTAGGAAATACAGCAAAGGACCAAGTGACTATGCTTGAGTTCAGGCAGAATGTCCTCTGTAGAATCCTTTGTGGGACATATAATGTCATTCACAGTTTCAAATACAAATACCCTGATCCATCACAAATTGACTATTAAGATTTTTGTGATTATTATAGTTTTTGGACTTCATTTGTCTTTGAGTTTAAATAGTCTTGACTGTGCACAGTTCTACTGAAGAGAAAACTCAGGCCCTCTTTGCGTGAAGCATTTCGATTAGGAGATTGTTACATGGAACATCACCATTGAGATGTTTGTAATATAGATATTCTTCTGCCTGCAAACTAATAGCCCGAATTTCTGGAAGCCGTAGCAAGAGTTGGCCAAATTTGTCTGTTTGCTGGGGGTAGTTACATAGGGTGTAGTCCAGAAGAGCAGCATTTATTTGTTCTTGAACTCCCTCTACCAACTGGAAATTCTCCAAGCTCTTCACATCTAGATCAAATAAAAAAAAACATAAAACAATTAGGAACTTTTACTAAACTGCACTGAACATTTAGTAGTATTAGGACAAAATATAACCTTTATTAAGTAAAGAATGTTTTGAGAAACTGATCAGTTGAACTAAATGTAAAAAACTGCAACCAGACAGGTGCTTTATTGTAGAAGGGACAGGTGATTCTGCAAAGCAAAAAAAAAAAAAACGTACCTGCCTGATTGCAATGTTTTTTTTTTATATTATAATTACCTATCCTTGCTCCATTGTGATTTGGTATAATAGGAGTTTATATGCTGTCATAGTTGATATTAAAGGGATTATGGTATAGATTCATGTACTGTTCCACTGTCATCTGTCCTATGATTAACTGGCAATGTTTGTATTTATGTGTATAACCTAAACTGTTTTACTATTTTGGGATGTGAAGAATAAGCACAATTGTATAGCTCCAAGAAAACATGTCAAATGTTTAGATTTTAGCTTTTCTTAGTCCTATAAATTTTGATGAAAATATCATATTGCATTTATTTATGGTATCAAACTAGCTGAAGTCAATCTCTGTTGGTTCATAGTTCGGTCAAGAGTTACATTACAATCATCAACTTCTTATAACCTCTAGTATCATCAAGACTTTATACAACTGTGCAAACCTTTATGTTAGTTTGCTGTGCAGCTTGTGTATGGTGGGCAAAACAAGGCAATACTATAGGAAATGGAACTAATTGTATTTTTTTAAATTTCTGGTGAGCAATTCAACCATATGCTCAAAAAACACCCCCATACATAAACAATATCACTTTAAACATTTAAAAACTCTCTGATACGCTTTTCTTTTAAATACAAGTCTACAATCATTTGAAAAAGTCAATTTGGTCACATTTTCGGTTCTAGCACAAATACGTTTACAATAATTGTTAACATTTGGTTGTACTAACTGTTAACATGGGGACAATGTATGGTATAAAGAATGAAACAAAAATGACTTCAGGTAGATTTTCATTAGAAATTCATAATACAACTTCAATCAAGCAGAATCAAGGATAGCTTAAATAGAACAAGGTCAAACCCTTTAGTGACACAAGGGTTGTAGATTCACAGCCTGAACATAATATATGGTCTCCTAATGAGTCTCCAGGGCCCATCCTATCTTTAAACCAGAGTACAGCACAATTCATATCATTCAGATTAATTTTTCTGACCCAAGGTGAATTTAGAAACTGACCCACCAAACCGTGAATTCTAATAAAACAAGACAAGAGGTCTTGTTTCCGTGAGACATTTTTCTAAATGATAGCAAAATCCTGGGACAGGCCAAGACTATGCTAATGAACCATCTGCTACACTCAGCTGGAGAGCAGAATGATCTTCATGAGGCACCACCTCCTAAAATATATATCTTTGTGACTGATCATCGGTGGAAAATAGATGGTCTGCTGGCCTTTAACCTTGCTGAAAATTCTCATGCATTTTTATTTTTATATCGAATAGACAATATATCCTCATCTGAGGTGTGTAAAGTAGAAGGTTAAGGTGTCACCCTCTCTTAGGAGTAACGTGAATCAAGGGCACTGTCAGGTTTCATTGGACAAAT
The DNA here is from genome assembly GCF_032062135.1 of Pyxicephalus adspersus. NCBI lineage: Eukaryota > Metazoa > Chordata > Amphibia > Anura > Pyxicephalidae > Pyxicephalus > Pyxicephalus adspersus. Next base: position 37,738,283 of record NC_092865.1, on the reverse strand, counting down.
AAAGTTGAGTGCTGGCTTATCCAAAAATAAAACATCTGCATTTTGTAAACCACAATATCAAGAGGCCTTTTCTTTGCATTTATGCCTTCCAGTTTTCACTGCAATAATCAATTAGTGCAAACATGTAATTTAATTTTTAATCCCAACAAGTTTAAAGAAAAATTATTCATTGTATAGGAAATTTCATTATATCAAAGAAAAAAATATGTATATAAAATATAAGTTATTCTTTAACATTTTACGATACCTGTACAAAATAATAAAACTGGGTATTCATTTGTGCTTGTTTTTCTCATCCAATTATGTACAAGAGAACATACAAAGGAAAAAAGATTTTTGCCTTGCACACTATTGTATAGGTAATTAAAGAATAATCCTTAGCATTTTTAACATTGGTTGGTGGTAAAAAAATAAATCCGAATTCTGGAGCATTTAAAGGCTTCACTGGGTCAAATATTTAAGTAACCTAAATTGAGTTGGAAAGAAAAATTGGCAATTGTTTATACGTGACAAATATATTTTTAATTCTGTCAATGAAATAACTGATTGTCTACAGCAATGTGCTTTTTTCTTTTTATATAATTTAGGTGATGCTATGTATTCAAACATGTCTCCTAGTGATGATTACAAATCCAATGTGGCAATGGATTGGGGGATTTTTCCAGCATGCTATGAATTAACAGTGTAGTAACTAAAGTCAACCCAAATGAGTGAAAGACGTCACAAGCTGTATTTTTTTTAATAATCATCTACCAAACATTTGACAGTGAAACGGTTCTAAACGAAAAAACAAAAACAAAACTGAACACATGTAACAGGTGGTTCAGTATATTGTGTGCTAAACGAATGCTATCATAACATGAGAACTAAACTGAAGGCTGTGAGCAAAACGCAAACATCTAATTACAAATGTCTTCACCTGACTTTTACTGCACATTTACATATTTTGTGTGAATTGACTTTTCTTCTGATTTATACAATATTCTTACTGAATCCAATGTGAAAAACATGCACATTTTTGGTCAATCTTAGGTGTAAGCATTTATAGAGATTTATAAGCGTACACATCTATATCCCTGTCTCCTATATCACTCACATGTACTACATGTAATACTTTCAAGTCAAACAACATAAAAGTAAATTGTTTACTTAATACCCAGAATCAGCTTCTCTTAGTTCCCCTGTAGTAGCCATTTCTAATCTATTCTATTTTATTCACTCAGGGACTAATTACTTCTTTTTTTCCCCTTTTTTTACATGAAACAGCTTCCAAATAAGAGCATAGAGGACCATGTATTATCCTTATTGAACAGTAGACCCTAAGGTCCTTTTGAATATATTACAAATAGGCAGGCAGCAGAGGCATTCCCCCTTCATGTATTCAGGCTACCCTGCATACATTATTGTAATCAAGCCTTCTGTCAGTTAATTAAACAGCATCAGCACACTGCTTAACTTTCTTAATGGACTTAAGCAAACAGCCTTATTTAGCTATGAAGGCGTAATGCTGGTATTTGTTAATCAAATAGATAATTAACCATTTACCAACCACAAACTAATAAAGACTGTATGGAAATGGCTTCATTTCCAGACTGTTTTCTCCATGGGTAGCTAGTAGTGATGACCTCAGGGCAGTGCTGATAAATCCCCCCTACTAGAACACAAGTGCACTCATTGAAAAAAAAACCTCCTCTCATTCAGTCAGCATTGTCATGGGATGTCAATCAGACAATCTGCCTCAAGCAGTTGAATGCCACCTGCATTTGCAGGCAACCTCCCTCATGAAATAGTACAGTTTCCAGAGTCTTTCCTGTATCAATCTATATCTAATGTTTTCACACAGACAATACAGACTGTTTAGGGAAGTAAACAAATTGTGTGCTACCCCAAGAAATAAACAGGCACATGCCTACAGGGGTGTCTTAGTCCATGTTGTTCTTGAAACTTTCTGTTAATCTTCCGGCAAATTCATATTCTTGCTAAAACTCAAAATAAATTGCAACGTATGCACTTTTGGTGAATTTTCAACTCCTAAAACAATCAACCCCACTAAGTTAGAAACACAAGCACCTAATACTCATTCAGTACACTCCCAAAGGCAGATCCTTTTAATTCAGAACTTTTCTGCAGTATACTTTATAATACCAACTGTGAAATGAAAATGGGTAATTCCATTTATTTCTTTGAACAATATTAAAATTGCCCTGCTGAAACAGAAAACATTTGATGAGTATGGACACTATTTTTTTACTTTTCAGTATTTTCCATAAACATTTTTCATTACATTACAAACAATATATAAAGGTTAAAAAAAATGCAATTTAACATTCAATTCCAAAGCTATTTTTTCCCGTGATTTAAACACACAATGTTTCTTCTACAAAGTTTGTGGGATGTTAAGGAAATTATTATTATAAGGGGTTAATGAGTGTCCTGGGAATTAAACTGGTAGAAACCAAATGATCAATTAATATAGTTGTTGTGGACTAACAAGGTCACCTCTATGCTGTCTGTATCAATAATGTCCTAATATCATTACACACTGAATAATCCATCCATTAACGTGAGTACTGTATTCCGTGTTTGATAGACGGCAAATCCATAGTACAGTCGGGGAGGCCTCGTATCTTAGGCTGTCGGAGACACAATGCTGACTGAAGACTTTTTGCTCCGTTTTTAAGTGACTTTGATTTCTGCGTCCCGAATCAGGTATTTATAACAAAGCATGTGAATCTTGTACTGCTGAATATAGAAGCAATGCATATGGAGTATGCATATAAATATTAGACTTTAAAAATGCCTAAAAAATTTACTTTTTGGTGGATTCTTTAAATACATATGTGATTATATCTACTAATGTTTTAATGTTACATTTCTCTTTTTTTCACTTTCTGCAAAACAAGTGAATAAACAGACTAATGAGACAGTGTTTTGACACAAGAACAGGTCTTAGTAAAAAAAAAACGCATTTGAATCCATGATATTTGGACTACAATGCACCTTTTTTAAAAAAAAAACTTTAGTTGTCCCCTCTGATTATCCAATGTGTTTAATCTAAATGGCAAAAACTTTGGTTAATTTTGCCTATCCCTAATTAGGAGCAAAATCCTTTGCTACACCAATCACAGGTGGTTTATCTTAATCTACACAGGGTCATCTTAATAAGATCAAAGCATCAACCAGCTAAAGTCCTGAAATTTCACACACCAATAAATAGATAAATGATTTTGAGTAACTTAAGATTTTTTATATGACCACTCAAACTTTTACACTGAATCATCAATATTTTCAGCTGTTTCGTTATTAGTTTTTTTTTTTTATAAAAAAAAAATTAGGCTAATAAACCACATGACAAAGTTGTTAACATTTAAATACAAAGTTTATTTCTCTATAAGCTCTACAGTGCTTGCTTTATTCAGTAAGCCAAAAAAGTTACCCCTCTGTACCTCATTGATTTTACTTTGTTACTAAAGGCTCAGCTCTATTTGTTGAAGGGCCTTTGAACAAACATAGTTAGCCCTGTAGTCAGGGATGTTAAAGTCCTAAGTAACAAAGCAAACAAAATCAGAGGAGCACACAAACAAACCTTTTTGGTTAAGGTAGATATTAGCAGCTACCTTGTGGTACCTTGGTTGACATGTTGACTTTAGGAACTAAGGAAATCCAATCTTCCTTCGTACCTAAAGTCAACATGTCAAACCTTACAAAATGTGCAAACGTTAAATCTGTTTTTCGGGAAAAAAACAACAATAAAATGTGAAAATACATTCCATTATAGGATGTTACTATTAGCAGCGTGTACATAGGATTTTTTAACATTTACATAAAAAAGTTATTTTTTTTAGTTACTTTTTTTTTTTTTTGATGAATGCCCAAACTCAAAATGCATAGCCCAATCTAGTGTATAAAACTGCAAAATAATGTATACATACTAAGGATTGTAAATGCTCATCGCATTTGACCAAATTAAATTTTTAAATAGAACAATATTTATTTAAAATGTTTATTAATGTTCACTTTATAGCCTATGTGTATATATAGCCCCAAAATACCTTTTTTATGCAGTTTCTTTGAAAGGGACAGGAAGTTATCAGAAAGACTCAATATGCAAATAAATCAGGCAGCTGAATCCTCTTCCTGCAGCGTTTCTGCTACAGAAACATGACAGATCACGCTCTTATGTCTAAATAAGAGGGGACACGCGCAGACATTTTTTACTGAAAGTGAAATAACAACGATTAATCGTGTGGCCATCGCAAGTCCCGGCTGGGTCTGCAAGCGGACACTAAATGAAAAGTCTCTATTGATTTTTCCATGGCTGCCTGTAAGTGTTACATCAATAGAAAAAGAAAGCAAAATGTTTCACAGCGAGGAAAGATACTGGATTATTTGGTGTTTCCGACAGTAACTTAGAGAGGGTGATGGACGAGAGGTGTAGCAAAACTAGAGCTGGGAGGGAGAGACTAAGAACAGAGGTGAGGAAAGGAATAAGAAGCAGACAGGGAATGAAAGAAAAATTAGTCAGACCATCCTGGAATACAGAATGAGTCATGAGACTTAATAATAATGAAATATGGACCTAAAAAGCCTTGAATGTAAAATGTTGTAGGATAGAATAGAGTAGAAAACCACTGTATTATAATATGAAAGATAGATATTGAACTACGTTGGTCATTTCTATGGGCCCTGTAGAAAATTACATGTAAATCAGTCATTAAAATCACAAATAGGATTTAGAAATGTTAATTTAGTTACAAAATAGTTCCTGTTTACAATCATAGGGGCTTCCTTTAAAGTTGTTACTCAAGATGCGCCCAATATTTACCCATAATAGTCTGTTTTTTTCTGTTTGCTTTCAATATGTACATTATTGGTAAGAGTTGGTTGAACATATTTTAAAAGACCTCATGGAGCAGAAGGGGTCAGCCTTTTGCAGTTTTCAGCCTGCCCAAAGTTTGGTCCTCCAGAGAACACTCACTGGAAGTTGTCTTGTGCTGCCCCATATACATTGGATTGTCATATATTCTACAAACCGCTACGTGATTTGTATAGGCATCTTTAAACCTAATATTCAAACAACATCCATGATGAGCCATCATTATTTTAACTCCAATACATCGCTAGGGTGTTAAAAAATGGTAACAAAAATGGTAAAAAACAGTGATGTTAATATTAAATGCTTGTGATATTCAGACCATATACATCTGAGTTAGTAAGTACTTTTATCAGTTCCAAGTGATGTGTATATGTGTATGGCCAAGTTGATAGGAATCGTTTGTGTGATCATTTCAAGATTTTATGTGAAAAAAAAATGTTTTTATTCTGTAATTACTGTACTGAGACTATAACTAATGACCTTTTATGAAAAATACAGATCATTGCAAAGCTTAGAATTGCTTTAATCAGAATTCTACCTGTGACTAAAGGATACCTGTCAGAACATTAACCTATAGATTGGCATTCATGACTTCTGCTTCTGAAAAAGCTAGCTGCCGAGAACTTTAGCCAAAAAAACACAACTTTAGCTAAAAATAAAACTAAATAAAAGCTGCAGTATTCAGCTTCATTACAGAAATTCCACCCTCTATCCCATTATTTGTTTTCTGCTGATAAATGTCCTTAGTCTGATGTCCAGTAACATTCAGCCCACTTTATCTTATCCAGATCACCCTGGACTTGCCCTAGTCTGTTAAGCTGCATATACACGTGCAATTACTGTCGTTGTAAAGGATCTTTCATGATACTTTCCAACGACTAAGACTAGGATCATTCGTCGTCCATTGTCCGTGGATCCGCCAGGACGGTCGTTTGGATGATGGGCACTGTACACATGCCAGATTCTCGTCCCATATCAGCCCTGAGCCGATTATCGGGCGAGAACCATTGGACGTATGTACGTAGCTTTACTGTACAGTGAAAGGAGAAGAGTAATGAGCTCTTCTCTCTGTCACTCTGCTCTCTCTTTCTATCAGCAGCTCAAATTTTGACTGACTATTTGTACTGCTTCTTCCTTTCACACACCAGATCTGCTATACAGGGACTGTAAGAGACTGAAACCAGGTCAGGTTAAAGTACTTATACAGCTTGCATTCAAACATTTGGCGTATTAATGATTACAGAACTGCATTGATTTGTGTCTTCTATATCTGCTTAGAGATTTAATGCTAATGCTGCAGTTGTAATTATTTAAGTGGCTGACCTTGGACAGGTAAAGAGATAAAGGTTCCTGCCTTCCCCTGGCACCCATTTGCTGCATGCTTGGATCTGACTCAAAAATAATAAAGCCAGACACAGCCAGGCAGGTAGTATTGTAAGAAGGCCAACAACAGCATTGCCCATATTTCTCTCATATACTTGAATAATATACTTTGTTCATTCCTATATTTTCTTTCTGCTGGTTTTTCTTTTCCCATGTTCTTTCCAAATCATACCAATAAAGCATGAATATAATTGCATGGATTGTTCACACTCAGTATTGCATTTCAGCACTGCAACTCTCTCTACCACTAAAGGTTAAATAAATGAGATTGCAATCAAAATATTTTATTAAGCTATTTAAAAATACTCAGCACTCTCCATATATTTTACATTATTTTTCCATCCTGCTAAACAAATAACTATTGATTGGACATAAAACCTCTCACTGACTTATGATCAATGAGATGCTTTAGCCACAAAATGAAAAAATACTTACTACATTCAGTTTAATAAAGATGCAAGTCAGACAGCAAAGGTTTTAACCTTTTAGGTTCCTGTTCCCTCATAAGTATGAATATTTTTATGCTTATAGAAAATGTATTTTTTTCTTTTTTGGGAATATCATACCTAACCCTAACCACTTATGCTATGCAACTAAAGAAAATCTGAGTAGAGATAATGTTTTCATTTTTCTTCCCTATTGCCTACCATAAGGCTGTTCTCACTTATGCTCCCCTAGTTTTTAACCATTACTTATCACCCCAACATACCTTCTTATATTGACTCATAACCCCCAACACTGAAAAGTGAAGCCTTACTTATCTATAATTTTAATCATTAGGATCCAACTTTCTCCAATACATATCCCTTAACCTAACCCTTGATATGAACCCCTATATGACCTGTTGCCCAGCCTGTTTCATCATTTGGACATATGAACACTTACTGTACCTTACTAACACTTAATGGACCTCTGTAGACTTTTTTTTTATTTTCCTTACATAGGTTCCTACTTAAGACAGTGAGGGAAATTATTTCTTTAGACTACGTTGCAATAGCAGAAAAGTTTATTTTTCTTGTTTTGTTTCTCAGACTTCTATAGGAGATAATGATGTGGTTATTTTTAAATTGAGGGGCTTGGAGTTGTAAAAGTGTTGTAATATCTAGCAGTCTTATGTTACAGAGTTATAAGTCCTAAAGCATGCCCAGTCTACAGGAACCCCTGTAGCAATCTCACAGTCTTCTGTTGCCTGAATGTAGTCTCTGACAGTTTTCTGTAGTATTATCTTTACTGCATATTATGTACAGCCATTCGAAGATGTTCTCTAGTCTCCAAAAAATAAGAATATTGACTACCACTAACACATAACCTATTAAAATGAACTCTATGATAATTAACCTATGATAATTGAATTAACTTGGCATTTACTTTCAAGTAAAAATACCTGAAACACATTTTCCTGCATACAGATTCCCCACGGCCACAGATTGCCCATAACAAATAATTATATGTGGTAAAAAATTTATCTGAAGGGGAGTTTACTTAATGCAGATGTCAGATAAGAAAAAACATCAGCAACCTTTACAGCCACTTCCGGAAGCTTTCATGGATGGATAACAAATAACACCGGGTTATGACTAGAAGTTAAAATGTGCATTACAGGGCAAGGTAAGGTCCACATAAACGGTCTAAGACCACTTGTTCTGAACAAATTGCCTACTAAAATTGGATCTAAAAATTGAGTATATAATGTATACCTATTTTACTTATGTTCTGCCTGCAGCATCAAGGAAAGAATGACTTTACAGAGCTTCCAGTGAGATCCTGAGGGGTACAGAGCAGCCCAAATCAAATGAAGATACCCCTGTAATAAACTGGAGTGTCTTCTGCTAAGATTTGGCCTACTCTGCATTCCCCAGGAACCTTTCCAGAAGAATGATAACATCACGCTTAGCAATCCAGAAGAAATCTTACTTTTGCTATATGAGTATATTTTAGGCCCACTATCAGTAGGCAATATATACAGTGACAAAGTTCCAATGGCACTGTAAATTGTGTTTTAAGAATAGTTTTAAAAGCGCTACATCCCAAACATGAAGCTAGGCTGTCTTTCACTAAGTAAATGCACATGAGAATACTAAGTGATACACAGAAAATCAAGCATAATTTGCCTGCAAAGAGAGAATAAATAAAACTTTTCCTTATTGGTACATGATCTTGTTTAATTTAAGCCTGGTGTGTCTGGGCTCTCCCAATACACAGCATGATGTTGTTTGACAGCATAGCTCTATTAGGATCACAGCAGTTATGTAATGTTGACCTGAAGGAATAGCTCTACATGGGAAAACTGTCTACATACATGCACCTGGATCTCCAAGCAGAACAATTATTGTTCAAATGTATATTGTTTATGTATAATTGATGTAAAATATATAAAGTTAAACAATATTTGTTAGGCAGAATTCAGTTACCAGTAGTGCTTACTGAAGGTATTCTACACGGCATGTCTGCCATCACTTTCCACCATTTTATCATTCCAGGCATTTGTGGCACTCTAATAAACAAGACATTGTAAGCCTAATTATCCTTTTGTCAAGAGACACCTACAAGATGAAAATCCAATTCAATCCAATTAACTTGTATAGTGACTTCTGCAATGATCTTATTTCTTTTAGCAAGAATATGACATCTGTTATATATATTATATATTAGGATTAGCTTAAAGTGCACAAACCAAAAGTCTCCTAGAGATAGTTGCAGGCTGCAGGTATTGCAGACAGTATGATAACTGGCTGTCCATACCAGTTTTAGAATGACATAAGTTATCATTTAGACCCAGGTCTGGCTCCTGAAGACTGACAGATCAATATTGCTCAGGTAATTATTTGTTTATTGATAAAGTGTTTAGATTTCAATCCATCACTGGTCTTAGAGAGTGACTTCTATCTGTCTGGTGACACTACAAAACATTTTTTTCTTCCTAAAGAATGAAGCCACATTATAATTTATTTATAGTTATAAAAAGCACTTTAATGGAGAAGCAGGAAGAAATAGTTTGCATTGCTGGCCTGCCTTTTCTTTCCAAATATTACTTATGGGTTTAATGTTCATAGCCTATGAATGTATAGACAATGTACGGCAAATATAAATTCATGCAACTATGTATTTGTTATTGGAAATTGTACATTAAAAATGACTGATTATGCCTCTAGAACATATGTCTTTTTACACACACCTGTCCTCAGTAAGGACATGTGGACTTGTCTGAAAAAAATCTAATCTGTAAATGTAAAAAGAGATCAGTTGCCACATAATGAGGGAGTTTTGGACATTTTAACCGAGTTACTTTTTTCACCGGCATGCAACTTTCTGTCAGGCATCAGACGTGTGATTTACACAAGGTGATTCCTTTTTGTATTGCAGTGTAACTACCACAGATTTGATGTGACTTTTTGAAATGACTGTACTATATAAATGTAAGTTGTTTTTTTTAAAGGTATGTAGTATACCTTTAAAAAAAATCAATCATGGTGGATGGTATTCAATCTCTATTAACAGGTCTACTTTATGTTATTTTATACACTTACCAAGACTGAAGAGCACCAAGAATTTCAAACACACAAACTCTCTCAGATCAAACTGAAGTGATCTTAGCTTGCCCACCAGTTCCTGTGCATGGCTCATGAGGTTGTTTAGTGTGGTGCCAGCCTGGGACACAATGACAGAGTAGTCCACCTGAAAAAAGGCATAAAATGAATAAGAACAGGAAATCAAAACAGGTACAAAGAAAAAAGATACCTGCAATCATCCGAGGTATTATCATACCCTCAAATTATTTACACAGAAAGTGGTTTGTGAGTTTTAGTCACATAATTGTGTCTAGTCCTAAGCCTAGACTGAAACAATTCAACTAAAAACTGAAATGAAATATGTCATAAAGGTAAATATTCAAATCTGTTGGTGTGACAACATTGTTTAATTTAAGGCATATACTTACATAGTACATATACTGTTTTTAAAAAACTTTGCAAATACCAGCTTTCAGAAATATCAATATATGCATATCCCTAAACACGTACCTGACTTCTCTATATCAATTCAACCTGTCCCCACTGCCTTCCTTAAGTGCTCAGACCTGGCAATAAGTTGCTGAGATAGAAGGGGACAAGGAAATGATACTAACGCACCTACCTATTACAGTGCCTACAAGTCAGTGCAAAACAATTAAATGTATCACAATGACTATGGGATTTAAGAAATTCAAGTGAATATTTGCTATGGTATAGGGAAAAATTGGTTCCCTAATGGTGGCCATTTGGGAACTTTTGACCATCAGGTCAAACACAGGCAAGTAGTCCTTTCATGGTAGGTACAAATTTCTGTGGGCTAAAGAAAGGGTACCATACAACATGTGTCATGGTGCTACATTGACTGGTCTTCATGAGCTTTCTGGTGGATCTAAGCACTTAGTGAAATGACCTCTTAAATAACAAACAGTGTATTAAGATTGAATCCTCTTTTTTTTTCGTTATTATTTACTGAATAAACCTAACCTGTTTTTCTATTGTTATGTTAAACCTAGACTGTTTTTGTTCTTATTTGTGCATACAAAAATATCAGCGACTGAAACTACAAAGTGCATCTACAGCAATATAATCAGGGTACGTCTCCCCCCCCCCCCCCACCCTTACCTGTCACTCAGCCAGACCATGCAAGATGAATTTTTTATATGTATTGATGGCTAATTTCCATAATTATGTGCTCCTGCCACCCCCACCATTTGAGTGGGATTATCTAGAGATTCTCTTGTAAGAATTTGCAATTAAAAGCAGGAACTAATTTAACAAGTATTTTTTTTCAATATTATGATTATATTTAGAGGTGAGTAAGTCTATCATGAAACAACACTGGTGGTTTGACCAAATCAGATCCTGTCCAGAGAATTACAATATATGCATACAGAATTGTTTGATCTGCAGAGTAGAACAATAAACTAGGCAAAACTTCATGAACATTTTTGGAAGAGTTAAAAAACTGTGATCTAATAAAGTATAAAACTTAAAGTATAAATCTTGTTTTAAAGGTTTGCCCAATTTGTGAATCCATTCGCTTTTTTAATAAATGCTATTCTTAAAAAAAAAGACAAAAGGAGGAAAAAAATGACAGAGGCCTTTTGCAATTTGTTAAAGCTGTTATCCCTGTTGCTTTATTGGAGAGATTCCTTTCTATGGGAGAGAAAGGAAGGAATTTTTTTTTCAAGGGGGGCACCAACCCCTATTAGAGTTTCCTAACTTGCTCTACCTTTATATCAATCAATTTCTTTCTTAGAGTGGAGAAGTCAAAAGAACAAAGATAACGTAATAAAAATGTTTAGCTCCCCCTTGTAGGTAAGGTTAAAAAAGAAAAAATAAAACAATAGATGCTCTATAAAATCTAAACTCAGAAAGCGGAATATTTTGCTGCATGCAAGGCTCTAAATAGGCTGGTTGCATTAGTTTTCCTTTTTGGCCTTAATTTTCACTTAGTGATCCTGTCGATGTAACACACATCCTGAAGTGAAAACATTTATTCAGTGTAACGTATTTATAGGGGGAGTTGAACGTCCTATTTTACCAATATAAATTACTAGTGTTATTAATAATAATATTATTATTATTATTATTAGTGTTCTAGGACACTGTTTTTCTAAACTCACCGGTTGCCAATTTTACTTAGATGTCAACAGGACTCAAATTGTACTGGCAGTTCGCTACTCCAATGTAAAAGTGATCAGAGTAGCTTCTATAAAAATGCCAGTGTGCAGTTTGGAAGCCTCCTTGTGATGAAGTTTAGTGAAAAAAAAATTAAAAAGTGTTCAAAAACATACATGTATTAGTTTTTATCCTATGTGTTCTCTGCTTCCAAAAAATATATATTATGTTTGGTGTTTTTGGCCCAAAATGCATGTTTTACCATAAACAAAGAAGAAAAACTCTGGGCCCTTAGACTATTAATGTACATGTCACACAAAACCATCCAATCTTTTGGGCAATTTCTCAAACAGATGAAGTCACTGGGTTACCAATCCACCCGTTATGTAACCCATAAGAATAATCTCAGCATCAATTTTACAATAAACTTTATGAGGTTTGTTAATACTGTTATCAGAGTACATTCTGGTCAAACAAAAAGTTTAAGCACTTTAACACATATGGGAGAGACCTGCCCAAGGCCTTTGTATTTCATCCTGGCATTGTTTATTTACCGGTAACCTGCTGTTCTGAGACTTCTTATTCCCTAACCTACAATTATGTAAGTCAAAAAGTTTTACACACAACTACTAGAGATGCACTATAAACACAGGAACATCTAAATGGTGTAAAAGAAAGACAGAAGAAGCCAGGGTATTTGTATTTGTGGCATTTATGTTAGAAGAGGTGTACACGTTTGTTCCTAAAGATAGGAAAATGCATGACACAGTATAATGGGTGTATTCACAATAACGACAACTCATAGATCTGTCTATATATTGATTACTACTAGTTGAATGTTCTCTACAACAAAGCATTTGAACCACTTTATGCAACCAATACTATTGTTTTAATTGTGACAACATGAAAGTACTTATGTATGAAATATGCAGCTTTTATGCAGCCAGCAATATACAATAGTCACCTGAGGAAGCCCTTGGAGGCGAAACACGTCGGGACACAGATTGTTTAACTACAATTTATTTAGGGAGTTTATGTCTAGTTATTATGTCAAAAGGAACCCCTGTGCTGCTATACACAGTGGGGCTGACCTCAACCATGTCATTATTGTGAACACACCCATTATACTGTGTTATGCATATTCCTATCTTTAAGAACAAACTTGTACACCTCTTCTAACATAAATGCCACAAATACCTTGGCGTCGTCTGTCTTTTTTTACACCATTTACATGATCCCTATCAGGGTATGTGGCTCAATCAGACCAACAAAATCTGACTAGCAATTCTTACTAATTTTGCCATATATAAACACAGGAACAGTCTACATGTGCATGTTGATTCATGAAACGAGTGGGGACTCTTCACTTATAAAAAAGAATGTTCACAAAGAATAGTGAATAAAGGAAAGTGGAATTCACTAATCCAAATATGTGAAAGGAAAATTCAAAGCAAAGTTTAAACGTATGTCAATTTATGTGAACAGTCCCCACTCATTTGGTAGATAAACCCTTATTTACTTGTATGCACTCTAAATATTTTTATAAAAAATATAATATATATAATATAATATTCCAGTACCATGTGATTCCCTGATGATAAAAAAAAAACAGATTTATACCTTTGATCTGCCTATGCTGCAGTCTTGCAGAATAGGGAATATACATAATACAGAATTACTAAAAATGAGCTTTTTTAAAGTCTGGTCAACTAATATAAAAGGCATTAAACATAGAAAGTTTGGGTTTTGTTAAATGCATTATAAATTTAGAATAATGGCAATGTCTCTAGGTCATATATATCTTTTTAGGGGTCCAAAGAGTTGCCATATAACATCATTTTACCACAAGAACCTGCATTTGGCAGGGCACATGTAAGTTGGCAGAACTGACCTAATTCTGTCAGATCAAATTTTTTCTATGAGACACATTAGACTTGCTCCTATAAACTCTCCTATGGTGGGTAACTTCAGGTTTCTCTGAGGACAGCTCACAGTCTAATAGCTGGGTTATAGTCTGTGTTGTAAAAGTGGCTCCTTTAAACAAAGCTAGAAAACAACTTTACCAAAAAAAAGGAATACTGAAAAATAAAAAGCTACATTTAGTTCACCTTTCAATTTAGAATATTTTTTCAAATTGACTACTATTAAATGTTGCACAATATGAAGAATTAGCTGAAGAGTAGGTTACACTTCTGGGAACAAGGGTTAGTACAACAGCACCATTTTCACAGGTGTGTGATCACAATTTTTTAAGGAAATGTAATCAGGTATGTTTAATGTTTTCAGTATAGCATTGGGTAAAATAGGAAGAAAATTATTATCCAGTATTTTTTTTCCTAAATGTTATTTGTTAAAGTATGTTCATGGGGGTAAACTGATAGTTTTAAGGGGATCAAAATTTGCATCTCTGCAGAAACAATTTAGCTTCCAGGACTAGTATGTGAACCCAACTATAACTGGCTACACTAATTAATAATTTGTAAAGAAATAATAATATTTGTCTTTGACTTTGGGTATTTTTTTCTAAGTGATTCTAACTGCTTTCCTTAAGCAACCTTAGTAGATTGCTAACCAGTTTGGCCAATAAATCTAGCAGTATACACTTTTTTTTATTCTATTCAGTCTGTTTTATACTGTTCATTCTGCAACTCTTCTATAATACATGACCAACCCACTGCAAACAGCATGTCCCGTAACTCTGGTCATCATACCTATCCACCCCTTATAACCTGGAACATGCAGCTGTCAAGAGGCCATTGCTAATATGTTGACTAGACCCAAACAAATGATGTGTCATGTCAGTGTGCTTCCACATTAGATTGACCTTTAACCCATTGGGCCTGTCACTGTACCTATGTTTGATTGACCCTTTACCTCATTATACATATCAGTGCTATGAAGTTAATTGCCAGTATAACTGACCCTTTAACCTCATAAACATGTCAAAGTCAAAAGGTTGCCCCAAATTCTGTTTGTGAAATGTAAGTATGAAAACAGGTGACATGTTCAGTGTGTCAGTAACAGCTGTGACAATATGCACCTGTTGCAGTGCTGCATGAGTGCGTCCCAGAATAGCCACAAGTTAGTGCTTATCATACATTGTAACTAAAATCTGACGTCTATGTATGTGTAAGCACTGACTTTCCTGCATACATACTGTCTGTGTAAAAGCAACCCTGATCTAAAAAAAAGTTACTTTTTTGTATTTGACTTTTACATGAAGCCCTTCCAATACAGTACAGTGCACCTATTTGTTGATAATTATCGAATATCCAAGGGTATGTATATGTTTTTCATATGCCTAATTCAAGTAATTGTATCCGCATGCCCTAAATGTTAAAAACATTTTTTTTTGTGTATATTTGTAATCACATATCAACATGGGCTACATCTACCTATTACACAAACGGCTCTGTTGTGCTTTACTGTTCTTTAGGACAATGCTTTTTATTATTATTATGTTATTATATAGCTCTGACATTACTCAGTACTTTTCTGAGTCCATAGTCATTTCATTACCTGTCTCTGAAAGAATCTAGCTTAATTGACCCATCGCCGTGTCTCTGTGCTTCCTCTTTGCATTGCAGACAGATAATGGCTGTGAAGGACCTGCCAACCAGGTGCTCATAGCCAACCAGGTGCTCAACATAGCTTCCTGAAAACATCACAACACCCTGCCTCAGTACTTTTCTTAGAGCTCTAAACCCTGCTGCAAATAGTGGGCTGGCATTTGGAATCAGTTATGCAAGTATTAATCCTAATGGGTGGATATCAGGAGGAGTGGACATCCTTAGGCAGGCTATATTTGCATTCACATAACCATAGGAATCGACTGCATGTGATGCAGAGTCGCCATAGTTGTAACTACTTCAAACCAATAGATGAAAAGGGAGAGTAGGGAAACTTTGGATGCAAAAGGACAGAAGATTTAGTTCGGACAGTTCCATCGGACAGAAAGTATTGTGGGCTCTAAATGACTTGCTGCAGCTCCTAACACACACTGTAAAAAGCTTTGTGCAGTAAAACCAAAATAAGTAATTATTTTAGTTATAAATAAATAAAATTTATAAATAAATAATATATTAATTATAAATAAGTGATTAGTAAAATAAGTACACCAAAATAAGCAAAAAGGGTACATCTGTCCAAGATTAAAGGCTTAGGTTACTTTGAAAATATGTGAAACAATTTACAGATCTGTTTTTTTATACAGTATGATGCAAATATCCAGCCTAGGGTCAGTGTAAATGCTGGGTACTGCCTATCATCAGCACACTTCAAACAAAAATATAATGAAAGTTGTATACAAGCCTATTCTTCTTATATTATGCTTTCGAAATAATTATACAGTAAATAAGTATTTTATGGTTGTTAATCATTGTGGCTAGCATATAGAAAAAATTACAGTCAAAACAGCCTACATGACATAAAGCTAAGTACCTCTACTGAACTGGTCTTGACACATCCTATAGCATACAACAGGCTGCTTTTTGGAGTCAATAACTATCACTTACCTGTTGTCCCGTAACTAGAAGTATGGAGCCTTCCTTTCCATGGAGAACTTGTCGGAATATGTGATCTAGAATTAGTAGTTCACTCCAACAATTCTGTAAAAGCTTCATCTGATCATCTACCTGTTCAGAAAAATAAAAGAAAAATATTAAAATATTTGGTATATTCACTGACACACTCAAACCTCCTATGCTATGCTATAAATTTGGATTCAAATGATTTTAAATTGGGTCTGGAGTGCAAAGAAACACACGTTTATTTGTATAAAGGGGGCTTTAAACTAAAATTTGACCATCTGAAGATTGGTATTAAGTCTTTTCAGATTTAAAAAACTGCAATGCTTTTGGCTAATATTAATGGTTTGGTGATGACATTTGGAGGAACGTGCCAATATATATTTATGTTATACTGTCAGTTTTATAAACTTTAAGGACAGCTGAGCTTAAATAAAAGCAACTGCCTATATTGGAGATCTTTTTTGTTCTGGCAGGAAAGGAGTTAAACCACTGCCCAACAATCTGCTAATCTATGGGAACCTGAGTTGGTCTTCCCTCTACTTGTAATATACTCAAACCTCATTAATTATAAGATGGAGGCAGAATTATCTTGGCATGTAAAGAAATGTGAATGCTTTATACTGCTGCCATGCACAAGAATGGCTATCATACAGGAGTAGTATTGTTAATAGGGTGAGTGTTCTCAGGGGCACCATTGTTAATGATTAAAGACGTCCGGTTTCCATGAAAGAGCAAAAACTTTGGTAAACACACAAGAAAAATGCAGTGTCAAAAAATGCTGCTAGCTCTCATCAACTGCCAACCATTAATCATCATTTAAATAGATCATGCCTGTGAATGCAACACCTCTGTTCTCATAATTGTGTTTAATGTATAGTGCTCTTTAGTTTCTAAACTAGCTTGTATGTTTGATTAAAGCGATATATTATTGACCATGCAGTTCTTATACCTGCATCCCCAGAATCATGCAATTATCAGAATAATTTAAGTTCCACCATACCAGAAAAAAACATATGCTAAGCATTATGGTTAAATGTATACTGTATATAAAGTATAAAGTATTTAATCCGTTTTTAGGTTTAGATAAATTTTACCCCCTGGCTGAATGCTCCCCAAGACCATGTAACTCCCATGTCCCCCTTTTCCCCCTAAGATCCTTCTCCTCCTTACATCTTCCCTGGTGTTTAATGATCTTCACAGTTGCAGACAGGGATGCTGATTTGATGACATCAACACTGCTCTCTGCTTTATTACAGTGTGTGCAAGTTAATATGGTGATACCCTAAGTGGGTAAGTCCATGACATGTGCAGTCACTTTAAGTTTTTGATCTCCACCCAGCCTTATTAACTTTGGAAAACCAAGGACATCTAGCAGTAAAAATGAATTACAGCTTTAGATTAGGGGTAAGTAATGAAGTAAAGGCTTTTTAAAAAATATTATAATTTTTACTATTTTTTTTGTTTGCTGCTACTGAAGAACATTAGAAAAATCAGCCAGTGGTTGGGATTTAAGCAGTTTCTACTAGTTCTCCCTAAAAGACATCTATTATGGAAAAAAACAATTCAGTATACTGATCTCAATATATGTGATCAATGCTGTTGTCCTTTAAAGTAACAGAGCCACTTACAGCATATATATATATATATATATATATATATATATATATGACACATTTATGTCACTTTCAATATAGTTGTAAAATTGAAAGTTGGCAATTGCAAAAAAAAAGCAAAAAAAGAGTAAACATTTTGCAATCTGGTCTTCCGTTATGGGGGATAGATATCCCACAGAACATTAGCTTTGTACACCAAGTGTTCGTCTTTGTTGACTTTTCTTGATTTTATTGTGGTACTCTACTAATTTATATGTATCCACGATACAATCCAGTTCATGATGATGATATCATTGGTATATAGAGTCCTTTGCATTTATTAGTTAACTTCTATGAATTCATATTAAGAAAAAGAATTTGCTGTCATTTTGAATTGCTTAAAAAATTGGAGCACTTAAGTATACAAGTGGGAGCACTTGAGAAACTGCGATCCACCCAATTTCTTATCCAAAACTCACTAACTCAGCAGGCTAACCTTCCCCAACCCAACCAAGTGTTTTATTCAGCAGTGCAACAAGCATTGAGAGGCAAAGTCTAAAAACTCTAGAGTTTAACCTGGAAAGATCTAACTGATCTGACCACTGTAAATATAAAGTACATTTCATTACCTGCTATGGTTTATTGCACTTTGCACGTTATTTGTACACTAGGCACTAGTCTGTTGTGTAAGCACAAAAAAAACATCGGAATGGAGGAACTGTAGTCCTGTAATTAACTAGAAGACATCAGTGTAGGTAGTCCTGGATTCCAGGCTCCTGATCATGGGGCAGTTGGGATGTGATCTTTGAATATTTTTTCCAAGTTA
Organism: Pyxicephalus adspersus; assembly: GCF_032062135.1. Classification (NCBI taxonomy): domain Eukaryota; kingdom Metazoa; phylum Chordata; class Amphibia; order Anura; family Pyxicephalidae; genus Pyxicephalus; species Pyxicephalus adspersus. Next base: position 37,719,447 of record NC_092865.1, on the reverse strand, counting down.
TATATATATAATTTTACTATCCTATCTAAATAGATTGTGGTGTAGTGAATATATATATTTGCACGTATAAATGTTCACTTAACTATTAAAGTAGAGTATACAGTAAGTATAGCGGAATTGTATTACACAGCTATGTTGACTTGCTGTTACAGTATGTCAATTACACTGTTGCACACAGCGCTTGTGTATATATGGCAACAGAGCAGTTATTTTATCAGGAAGCACCTGGTTTGGCATAATGGGACCTGTAGTTCCTCTGTAGCTGGAAGCCAACATGTGGCCAACGCTCTAATGTATCTCAGAGCTGGCAGAGCAGTGCATTACACATACACTGGTATGAACACAGCCATGGTACAATGATTATATTGCAGTGTCAATAGAGAAGCAATAATTGAATATGTGGAACTAGAAGCAAAGCAATATACAGCCTTCTTGTGAAAGCAGTGGTGCTGAGAATATAAAGCAATGTAAATTTAGCAGTGTCACACCAATCTTGTATTTATGTGGATACAGCAACAAACAGCTGACAAAGGCAATATTCCAATGGCTGCATTTATAATAGGCAACAATTATACAGCTGATCTGTAAAGAAATAGGTGTTGTAACATATCACAATTTTTTTGGGCTAAATAGGTGTGATGTAATGAGGTTAAAGCAGTGGTGTTGAAGGGATATAGCAGATTCTTCCTGTATACAGCAACATTTCCTTCCTGTGTTACGGGATCAGAGGTGAAAGAATTTCATTCTAACACATTCTCTCTTAGAACTCACACTTGTCTTGGCTGAACAATAGGAAGACAACTGGGAAGCTGCTGCTGCTGCTTTCAGCAAAGCTCAGGAGATACCCTGACTTACATGTATGCTGTGGGCTTGTGACAAGGTACAGGTGCGCACATAGTTAATCACACAGGGGTAATCAGTGTAAATGTTTAATTTCATTTATTTCCTGTAAATATAATAAAAATGCATTTTTTAAAAAGGTGCAGATTAATATAATATATGACAACACTTGCATTTACAGGACACTTTAGGTGGCCACAAATGGTAGACAGTGATTGAACACATAGCCCAATGTGATGGACAAATCATTTTCTTATTCAGAGGAATATAGACATCCATTGGTATAGATCCTCAATGCACATATTTAAATAGCTAATAACTATAAAGCTGTAACAAAAAGCTATCAGCCAAAAAACTCCACTGGGCTTAAAGGACTTTCTTCTTTGTTGATGTTCTGTAAGCCTGTTAACATCTACATTAAGCCATGCCTCAGGATTTTCTTTTCAATTGCTTTGGGGTACATTAAATTATCCTAAAACTGTGTTTGTGAGCTGGAGCTACAAGGTTATACCTAATAGAATATTATCGCAATTACACCTAATTAGCAAAGGAAACGTTACTGATACTTTGTTTATAATATTGATCTGTTAGCAAACAGTGAGGGATTGCCCATTTGAGTTGTCCGATCTGTGGAGGCCGTATTCTGACCCACCATCTCTCTGCCTTAACTCCCTGCTTCTTATTTCATGCCCAGCGAACCGAATCCCAGTAAGCGCCAATATCAGACCCACAATAGATCAGGACATCCTGTCAACCACACTCTCTTTTATGATGTTCGGGGTCAGAAATTCATCCAACCCATATCACTCATGCCAATCAATCCAGGAAAAGATAGACCGATGGATGTGCAATCAATAACCTAAAGCATAGAAATTGATCTTGCCCCATATAAGAACTGCAAGGAGAACTTCATTACTGTCACCTTTGACCTGCTCTCTCCCCACCGACCTCATTCTCACATCCTACAATTATAGCACTTTTTTCTCTTAAAGTATGACATCTATAGATTTTTTACTCTGTCTTACAACCTCAGGCATAGCTGCAGGACATATTTTAATTGCAGAATATAATTATAATAATCAATTATAAACATTATTAGAAGTTAGTATGTTTGAGATTTAGCTAGTTTGCATATTTCTATGTTTAAAACAGAGCTTGGCAAATCTAGGTGCCAGGCACCGTTTGCCAAGTGTCTCAAGCGGTACACAAGTGCAATAATTATCATTGGAAACGACTGATCGCCAACAATCGTTAACAAAAAAGTGAACAACTACAGGACAATGACGACGATAAACGAGGTATGGTTCTGGAAACTAATGACCGGCCCAGCGAATCTGATTGGGTGAAAATCGTTCTCTATCTATTGTGTGTACTATTGGACAAGGTAATGGAAGTTATAGGAGCTTGCCCTTGTAGTTAACCTGCAGACAGACCTTTTAGCCATGTTTAGTACAGGTTTTCTTTTTTCCCTTTTAAAGGCACAACCTGTGAATACCACACTTTCTGTCACTTTGTGTGGTATGTAACTATTACGTGGTATCAATGGAAAGAGCTATTGTTGTCACACAGGCTAGAGATGTCTATCTTATTCATCTTTCTACTGGATTGATGGGACTAGAAAGGGGTCTACCAATATTTTCACCAACACCACATAACTTTCACCAGATTTCAAGAATATTACATTTTTTACTAGAATTCCATGTGTACATTTTGGACAAAGGGGGTGTAGATTGATAAAGATTGATAAATAGACCTCCTTGGTTTACCAAAAAGAGATAGTATTGTTTTTGTTGTCAAACAGCCCATAGGAGTTATCAGGAACACTTCACTGCAGGAAACATAAGCATGTATCCTTTGCAGTGTAAATTCTTAGCCTGAATATGGGAATCTATTTGGAATATATGGGAACCAACATATCTAATGTCATGGGGCTTTTACCCAGGGCCCATGGCCTGGATCGTTTAATTTTTCATTGCATTGCAACCCTATGCTTTAGTCCATAACTTCACTGAACATTATCGGTCTTCCTTAATCATAGCTTTAAAGGAAATAATATTAAGCTTATATGTCCTGTGTTTCCTGACTTATTTTGTTCTTTCTCTTTCCTTGGCACCTCTGCTCAAAGAAGGCTATATGGAGTTTTCTTTACAGAGGGTCTGAAGGTAAACCTCTAATGATACTATTTCCCTTTGGGAAATAACATAGGGGCCCATTTATTAAAGGGTGAGTAGACTAGCACCATTTATGAAAGAGGAGATGAAAACATATTCATTCTTGAGCAAGACTGACCTTTTTTGCAGATTACGATCTGTAGATCTACCAAGCCTGACTGCCACTCAAACACCCCAATCACCACTTTTTCCATGATTTCCACTTTTTAAATAATGAGGGTTTAATTAGGTTTTGAATTAAAACCAAATTGGATATAGTTAGTAGGCTAGTGATAGAGAAATTTATGGTGTATTAAGACTGCTGAATTACTTTACAATAATGTTTTTGTCTCCTATGATGCACTGTAGATCAGTGTATGTGGCAGGTTGGAAGAGGAACACCTAAAAATGTAAGGACTGCATCCCCTGTTTTTTTGTAACTTTATACATCCTACAGAAAGAAACTGCAAGGAGCATTCAGCTACTTCATCATGTATCAAAACATCCTAATATACATGAGAAATGTACATATGCAGTATGAAAACTGCAAATGTGCTACCTAACTTCCAGAAATAAAAATCAAAATCGAGAAGGGTCACAGTGTGTTATAAAGGCTTTGCTTATTTACTGAACAAATGTACATGATATTGCAGCTACAAAAATATACACATTATACCATATGGTTAAAAAAAAATAAAACAAACATTTACCTAAAAGAAAAGAAGTTATTAAAAAGCTATTTAGCCCCTTAGGACGCATTGCCTAATATCCAATGTATTAGAATTTAAGATGTTCAGATGCTTTGAGAAGACGGAGTCTGTCTTGTTCACACCGCTGTAATCCCTAATTTTCCCCTCGGAATAAATTAAAAAAGCTTCTCTGTTAACCTCTAGATGTGTTTGCCTTATATATATTACTAATAAATTAAAACAGCTTGGAGACTGAAAAGCTGCTTCACCAGTCTGACTAGGAACTAATTATGAGTGCCTCATTGTCCAATCAATTATTCAGACAAAGATTAGGCACTTGTTAGGTATATAAACAGCAGTTTGTGCTTGTCTGAAAGAGAAAGATTATTTGATAGAAAGAATATTTGATGTAGAAAGTTATGTAATGGACTGAGGCGTAACAAAATACTTTAAGCATTCAGAGACGGAAATTCCTAAAGCTACCTACAACCATTAGGAGATAATCACTTACAGTGTAATATACTTACTGCATATATTTATAAACACATATACAATTTTTATTACTAATAATATTAATAATAATAAACATTATTTTCTATAGCACCAACATATTACACAGCACAGTACATTAAATAGGGGTAGCAAGACAGATACAGACAATGAATGACCCAGGAGGAGGAGACAACATACATGCACACAAACAATCTTTCTATCTTTGAACTATATAACACAGGGGTGGTCTGGGGGGGTTTCGGGGGGGAGGTATACACCTGCCAGAGGCGTGGACTATGTCTCCTGTACGGTTTGAAGTTTTAGGAGGGTGGGCGGGTTGTGTCTCCCTGCAATGGGAGAGTGGGCAGGTTCTGGCATCATGACGTCATTCTGGAGGGGAAATTCTTTCCTCCTTTGAGTGACACACGGCTCCCGGTCCAGAGTCCGTGCATTTAGTTGTCCGTGAGGTGCTGATATAACACATAATAAAAGTGAAAAAAGATTTCAAGATACAACTGCAGATGCTGTTTGCTTTGAGGGGTCACTGTCAGACTGAAACCTCTGACTGATCTACTGATCTACATGCATTTTTGTATGCAAGTTTCTTGATGTAAAGGTAAACCCAAGAACAACTTACCAGTACTCATATGTAATAGCTGCATTACATTTCCTTTTTCAGCCTCCTAATTTATTAATGGCTTTTCCTTTTCTTCCAAAAATGCTTTACCAACTGATGGAAGAGAGGGTAGCCTCGGACAAGTAGATTTCTCATAAAATCATAGAAGCTGAGGCATCTTTCTGTCTTCACTGAAACACCTTGATGCACCCCAACCCTTTTCTCAGCCTAGTTGGTGTATGTTAACTGTTTGTTTGTGGTGTTGCTGTTTATTATGTAGAAAAAGGAGATCTAACCTAAATTTTTCTACAGGTGTTTTTGAACATTGTTTTGCCCTCTAGAGAGATCTATATGACCAGATGTTTATCCAATCATTACAAGCAATGCTCAAATCAATAGCACCATTTGCATTAATTGGGTTAGGTATAACTGCCAATAAGGTCCATGCCAATTCTTCCATACATTAGTCTGAGCCTAATTTATACAGCAGGAATAGTTGGTTGCATACGTGAAATGTAAAATCACTGCAATCCTTTTGAATGTAATGAAAAATCATTATAAAGAAATAAATAGGCAATCAAACACCAATGCAGCAGACATAATTGCAAGAAATAAAGTTAGAGAAAATAGGTAAAATAATAGGGGATTGTGCATACATTTTAAGGGAATGTCAGGGAACCTCCTTTGTAATCTTGGAATAAAAATACAATAGCTGTTTCTCCTGAAGAATGGAAATACAGGCTATTTTTCTAAATGTATAATTTCAAAACAAACCTTCAATGTATCTATATCTTGGGAAAGTGTGTTTTTTGGCAGATACACAGATGCAATTCCAACTTTCTTAAGAAGCTGTTGTGTTGCAATTTGATATTAGTGCTTTAGGATTTAGCAGACAATCACACACTGCCTGGAACATCTTTCTCACAATAGGAATTCCTGTCCCGAAATAGTTGGTCTATTATAAGTAACCCAACAAAAAAGTCCCTAACTTGTATGCTTTAACTTGATTCTGTAATACATAAAACAGATGTACTATTTCTTATCGATAAAATCTTTTTATAGATCTTTGCTCATTGGGTTTGCAGCACATTGATTAAGACTTGTCCAAGAGGAGGTCCCAGCTTTTATAATTAGAAGTTAGCTAGAATGTTTTTTTACTGCCTTATACAGTGATCTAATATTTAAAATCATTGTTTCAGTTTATAACAAAAAACATTATTTCTGCAAAGCATTACTAAAACAATAGCAAACTATTATGTAACACATTTGTTTACTCTATCTGCTTGGTTAAATTTTTTTTTACAGGTTTTTATTAAGCAACCATATCACAGATATAGTGACACGCAGTGAATGAAGGTAAGGTGAAGTCCCTTACTGCCACCCAGTGACACTGACATGACCCCTGCCTAGTCAGGATTTAATTAAGGGTTCTTATTAAAAGCAGGCAAAGAGACGCTAATGAGTGTTTTTACAGAGCTAATTACACAAAGCCGCAGCAGTGAGAATGACTGATTAATATTAACTCAGGATTCAAGAGAAAAGCACTCATCATAGGCCACCAATACATTGGTTCTTTACACACTTGTCAGAAACAGATAGCACTCGGGAGGATAATATCATAAACACACGTGTGAGTAAACTGCACTTTGCACATTACCATTGATCTCTGTTATATGATATTAACTAAGCTGCAAATCTTCTCATCTGCAAAGCAAATCTTGTATTTATTAGTGGCCTCTCCAACAATAATTACACCTATTGCTCAGGATGCAAGAGGATACATCAATGGCACAGCTACGTGTCCCAGCATTGCCCACCTCTGTGTGATTAATCACATTCCTTTCTCTTTTTTTCTGTGCTGCACTTCTTGTTAACCTAGTGCTACTGCATATGCTACAATATCTGCTAGTTCTTTAATTGTGGGTAATTTTATTTGCTGATCTTTACGTTTGTTGCTGTACCCTTAATCCGCTCATCAAGCCAATCATTTATTATTCAGTTCTGTTCTACAACGTTCCCTTACTGTGCTGTATCTTTGAAGAAGAAGCATTGTCACCCTAGGCTTCTCTTCTAGTCTGGACAATACACCTCCTTGTCTGCTCACCTCTACTACATAGGAAATATGTATTCTGTAGTCTATAAAAGAAATCTGGACAAGCTGATTACATCTAGGATATCAGTTCAAGGTACAGAAAGTTAGGACACTGGAATTTTTTTGTTAATTTCTGGTTTTGGCTTTATCAAGAGACACATACAGTGACCATCATACTTACATATACTGCACTAAAACAAGGTGATAATCCTGCTACTGGGAAGGTCAATGTTATATTAGACTTTCATATTATAAGAATTTTTTACATTCCCTGTGAGCCCTGTGTGTAAATACTCCAGTGACAATACTGTATTGGACAGTGGTCATATACTATGTCATTTACTACAGGAAATTTAATATGTTTTTCTAAAATAAAACCTATAGTAACAAATTTGTAAAAATTCAAAAGCACCCCAATGTGATGAGCTACTCTGTGGTTACACACAAATTACCGCAATGCATGTTATGTGCATCAGAACATTGCAATGGCATCCCAATGCACTAAGGAACTGCAGCTCCATGCTTGTTTATTACATCTTTGTTAAAATGTTGTATGTTTTCTTTTTGGAACCCATCTTGTGTGTTGGCAGCCCATTTAAAATGAATGGGCTGCCCTAATGCAATAAACTTTTACGCATGACTCAGCACTCAAGCTTTACAATAATGCACAAAAACAGTCTGCTCTAGCCCTCAAACTTTATAAATTATAAACAAAAATGTATAGTGTATTAATAATATATTCCTATTTTAAGCTATACTTGCAATATTTTAATGTACGTTTTGGATGTTTGGATCCTTACTCTTCCATATTTTTGTTTTCATATTAATTTAGATATTTGCAGATTGAACAGCAGAGGTAGCTCTGAATTTGATTTATAGTTATTTAACATCCAAATACACTCACCACTTTGGAGGGCTTATTAGCTGAAATATAATTTTCTATTTTTGGAATAATCTACACCATTATACTACTGAGATAAGATCAGGTAGAAGTGAATATTCTCTAAGCTAAAGCCGCATACACACGTGCAATTTTTGTCGTTGGAAAGGATCTTTCACAATCCTTTCCAACGACAAAGGACTGCACGATGCATGAACGGTGCTGTACATACAGCACCGTTCATGCTCTATGGAGAGGGGAGGGGGAGAGCGACGGAGCGGCACCCTGCTGCGCGCTCTCCCCCTTCCCTTTCATTAGGATCTGTTGTCGTCCATCGTCCATGGATCCGCCAGGACGGTCGTTCGGACGATGGACGTGTGTACGCAGCTTTAGTGAATACGATTAAGCAGTGTCCCTTTCAATCAACCAATTGTGTACAAGGCACAATCTAAAGGATATTGTATAATCAGGTTGTAATGTGTATGGTTAGCTTGGGTGCACAGTACCAATCCACAATTATGGTAAGTTCATACTTGTATTAAAAGGTTAATACTGAAACAAACATTATAAGTGAACCTATACTTTTTAAAGTAAAATTGCTCTATTGATTCAGTAACTCTAAACCTTTGTGTCAATCACCCCTGCTTTCCACTTCCTCCGTCACTTCATGCAGCAAATGTTGGGAGTTCCACTGATGACCGGATTTCAAATTTCATGTAGCATGCATTGCATTCATTCATTTTAAATGCAATTTAAGAGACTGTGATATGATCTTTAAAATCTATTTAAAATATGTGTATTTAAATTTAGTAAAGGATAAAGTTTTATATATTATTTGTATCTCATCCCAGTGAAATCTTGGTCTTTTAGTATGGGGAGCCAGTTAAGGTAAAGAATGCATCTGTCATAGTGAAATTTCTATGATGTGACAGCTGCACTATGTCGATATATGACCCCTTAGTTTGGGTGATTTAAAATAGTCTTTTGTCTAACCAAGCAGGTTTATGTGCTTTTTAGGCACTTCACAAGCATGCTATGTGTATTATGAGGACCAAATGTGCCAGGATTTTACATTCTCATTTGGTTTGAGCTAGACTTATGTTTTTCAAATTCTGCAACATTGCATTTGCTAATGTAAAAGAGACTTCTTGTTCCTAATTAGAGATTTAAATCTAACCAAAGCATATTCATGTTGATGTGTAATATTTGTATTTAAGTATTAATATTTATTGTATATATTAACTATAAATGATATATTTATATAATTCTTTTCATTATAATTTTCCTAGGGCAATATAGGTAGGGTAACATACTTCTGTCTACCCTGATAGCTAGCGCTCTTCTTCACCCTTGGTATGTGGATGGGCCCATGTCATGCATTGCATTTGATAACACAGAATGTTGCGTTGCTATCAGTTGTAGACCAGATAGCTACTGAGGAATAAGATAACCATGTGTGAGGATGGAGGTTGGCAGAGCAAGCTCTCAGGTGTCTGGAGCTAAGTTTTACAGATGGCCTTTTTAATAGCCATTTTATCTGCTAGACATTAGATATGTCTGACTTTTGTATGTAAATAGCATGCAAATTGCCCTGAATTGAAAATGGGCCAATCAAGCTCTATGTGTACATAATTTGAATGACTCAATTTCAAAGTCACTGCATCATTTGCATCTCATTGGCCATTACTACTAGACATAGGAGTTATCCTTAAAACACAGTGAAATATAATTTTGAGATATTTACCCTAAGCTTATACTTGGGAAACCAACAGGTCAACTTTAAAACCAGACTCCAACGCTGTTTTACATACCTTCCCTTTACTGGGGAAAATAAGATATATTTTTTTCATATCTAGTTAAGCCTTTTCCTGAATCTTTAGGGAAAGCATGTAAAATATATCCTTTCCTGTCTAAGTCTGTCTTTGTCCTGTCTTCTAAGTCTTGTACTTCTCTACATGTTTGCATGCTATAAGGTGTTACAGAGTTCATGTCTTCTTTGACAGTATTTTTATTTTAATAAGCATAAAACAATGTTCTTTTGACTGTCTTTTCAAACCTCTGAACACAGAGTTCCTAGTAAATACTCATTTTCTTGGAACTGTTTTTTAGCAAGGATGCTAAATGTTGAACCCGACACAATAAAGATTCTACAAATCTGTACATATAAAGATGAGATCATGACACATCAGTAAAGTAAAATTTTAAAAGCTGCAATAAAATTTGGCTTAAAGTAAAACTTTACCTAGTTAACACAATTTATTATTCTCTGAAATTTTTTTCTTGTATATTATATACAGAAAATGTATGGTTTGCTTAACAGTCTACTGGAAGGAATCTGTAATTATTATGCTGTTATGGCTCTACTGGTATTGAAAGTGTTAATATGGAAGGTATCTGCTGGACTTTGTATCTATAAAGTCAGACACACATCTAGGAAAGAATCCTAATAATGACACACTAGTAACCTATATCTGCACAGCAAATGCCAGGGACTTGCAAAGCAAACCTGAGACATCTTAATGTCATGCTGCTACAAAAGGAGTTGTAAACTGTTGTCATGTGCAGGGCAGATCATAAGCCTTATTATTATAGGTGTATATTTGTTTTTTTTTTCCCCATGAATTCTGTACCAGGCATGTTAATATGTAGCTTTACACTACATACATGGGGGTTTACACAATCTACTTTTTTGAAAGTTAAAGAAACCTACCTGCAGTAGAGCTGTATATTTTAAAACTGTAAAGTGTTTAGGATGAACATTTTACATTTATAGGAAATGCTACTGTTTAACTGCGTAGTAAAGATTGTTATAGATCACATTTTTGCAATAAGCCACACCGATAACAGCTACTTAAGCAGGGGCCTAGGGCAGTTATATCATTGGTTTGTTGGTGTTGTTATCATATGTATTTCCAATATTATCTTCAAAGACTTGGCAAAAGCTAAATACTAAGTTGACATTTATATTCGGATTTACTTACCCAAGGATTTAAATTATTTTTACGTTTTTTAGTTTTTATTTCTACTATTTTTATCTTTATAAATATCTTATCTATTTGGGAGATTTCCCTTCACATCCTGTCTCAGGGACACAAGAGAATGTGAGAAACCATTTCTCCAAAGAGGGGAGATATTTCTTTTTAGGGAGCTGCCTCTACCTGATAGCCCTAGTTCTGGTGATGTCTGTAAAAATTGGGGTTTTCCATCAATTCCTGTCCAAATGAGAATGGCCACCAGGACAAAAATGGGTAAAATTTTTACGTTTCCCTGTGCACTCCAAAAAAAACAAATGCCAAGACTTCAGTGCCAGAACAAGTTGCCTTACCATATTTACTAGGGGGAGGCTGTAGCTTGGGATTCATCCACCAGCACTGTCCCTTACATTGTCTTTAGATCTGAGCCCAAAGGACTATGTATGACTTCTTTTTCACATCAAAATCAGTTGGGCTGCTTTTTCTTTGTTCATAAAACATTGTTAATATAATACCAATGTAAAAGTAAATATTTTGTGAAAAATAAAAAGATTTGTAAATTATTTTGATTTGTGTCCATGTGGGTAACCACTTACTGGCAGAAGTCAAGCTGAGGAGCACAAGTGGTTAACATTAGTTAAAATATACTAACAGGTAAAGAAGTACTGACCTCCTTCGAATTTGCATTTGACCTACTTCAAAATGTTTTTGATACTCCTAGGCTTTTACAGGAATGTAAAACCCATCAAATGAAGATGACAAATAGAAAAACTGCATAACTATCATTATGTGGAAAAGCTAATAATATTCTTATCAACTACACTATACACTAAATAACTTTAGCTAAACAGAAATTGGATTTTAGACATTCATGTAACTTTGCAACCACTGTAGGCAAAAGGAATTGGAGGATACCAGCTGTATAATGGAAATATTATTCACTTGAACAACCATACTTAAATATAATATTCTGTATATATCATTTTAATGCTTTTACATATTTCCAAACACGTTGGACATATGCCAATTAGGGCACTGTGAATGCCAATGGTGCTAACAAGAACATTTTTGTTTGTCCATGAAAACAAATCAGAAAATGTATTTCATTTTCACCCTGCAGAAATGAGATTTGGAAGCTAATCTGTTGTTATAGCCAAAAAAACAATTTCAATGTTATCACACTTTTTACACTTTTTAAAAAAAATTAGGATAAATAAAAGAAAGGCATTTCATTTTATGGGTCCTTAGATGTGCTATCAACTGCCACTTCCTTGTCTAATACCAGTATAAGAAAAGCATTATGAATAAGGTTGTGCCATAATTCAATTTATTCACACCAAATGCATGTATGAAATGCTCATGGTTTGTGAATGTTTTGCTCCCTGAGGCCAGATGTACAAGTCTGCAAGCAGTAAACCCGGCAGAGGAGCCCCTAAGTGTTCAACATGTGAACATTGTCTAATTCTATGAGCAGATATATTTTCATCATGATGAAATAATAGCAATTGCAGGAAAAAATGAAAACACATGTAGACAGAAAATATCATTTTTTTATGCTTATTTAGAATTGAAACCTTTGTTAAAGTTACACGATTCTTATGAAATATATTGCTGCATTTATCAAATAACTATTCTTATACGAGCATCTCAGAAGGTTTGAAGAAACCTTTATATTTCTTGTGGACATCCGTACACACCTGTGGTCCAAGACTGAGGTTTCATCATTGCAAAAGGTTAACCTACAAATGTTCTCAGTCCGCCTTGCAGCTAATATGTCTATGGCATGATAAAAACATATTTTTTTCTGCACCTGTGACCCAAAGGGTTAAAGGGAAGCTGACAGAAACTTAGAGAGCTCAGCACAATTTTTATGAGTTGCAGGAAGGGGCAGCAGAGAAAAACTCACACTCCATAACAGATTGTGGACATAGGATCATCTATCAGGACAGCAGCGCAGCCAGTTTCGGACGGCTCTGCTCAAATGAAATAATATATCTTTGAAAAGCAATGCCGGCTTTAGGATGTGGCCCCATATATCAAGAGAGTTGATACGCTCCGGGTCCATTAACACTTCACCTGGTATCCCCCAGTCCTTCAGAGGACGACCCTGCCCTTGTCCTCTTACTCGCTGCTCATATAGTGAGGATGTAGAACATAGGGAGGGCTCCGAGATAATTCAAAGGCAATGAAGCAAGGAGGCTCGTGACAGGTTTAAGCTTCTAGATCTGTGACTATGCAGAGGTAACCTCTAATGGGAGAAGACAGCATCCGGCAATGAAAACCAGTGTGTAAAAACTACATTACTTTATCTTTTCTGCAGGTGAAATCATTTCAAACAGCTTCCTATCATAACAGGCATTTGTATATTTAATTACAATGTAAACCAATAATAAAGTACACAAGTGATTCCGAATGTTTTCAGTTTACACACAAAAATACACACATGTATAACTAGTACTATACATGCATAAATAATTACATTGTACCCAACTAGAATCAAAAAGTTTTAGATTCTTGTTCAGTGCTTTTTTTTTTTTTTTTTTTTTATAAAAACCTTACAATTTATAATTAGAATATAATAATGTAATTGCATTTATACGGCATGACACCATATAAAATAGGAGAAGTAAAACGTGATGCTATGATCACTTTTAACATCTAATAATGTAAAGGTTTTACGTACCTTAAGTGAGCAGAAATGTATTGGTGAAAGTGAACACTATTTGGCCTTTTGTATATCAATACAAGTAATACATAGCTATAGTAATATACATATTTATGAGAAATAAACAATTTTTTGAGTGCTAACTGCTTCACCAGGTGCTATAAAGGACACACACAGTAAAACAAAATGCAGTGCCCATTTTGCATATGGCCGCTGTAAAATGGCAAGGCTGGGAAAAAAGTCTGTTGCCATTAGTTATTTTCTTCTCCAATCTGGCCCATTATAGTTGTGTCATTCTGTGACACCTACAGACATTCCCTCAAGAGAAAATATTTGCATTTTGATTTGCTTTCATACTTCATGACGATACAGTATTCAACCCAGAAAATTTTTTAAGCCTGGTGGGAGGAAAATGTAGGTGGGTGGCAGCCCCTGTATTGTGACCCGACTCTTCAGTAGCCACCCAAAAACAGCAGTGTGAAAAGTACAGATGGTACACCTGTCTAAAAAAGGCTGGGGAGAACACTACAATAGTTATGGTTTCATTTGAAAAGCTAATACCAAGGGGTATATGTTGATTAAAGCATGCACCATTCTACTGTCAGATCTGGGCAGGTCTACAGGAATCTTTAAAGTGTGTCTAAAACCACTATTTATTCAAGTAGGGATAGGAACCCCTACAAGCTGTTAGAACCCATGTATTTCTCCCTGAGACTCCTGCAAATTTGCTCTCTTTATCTGTCCTGGTGACCACTGAAAACAAACATGATAAATAATTCAAACTGTAAAGTCACCAGAACAGAAATAGTGGAAAATATTGTTTTTTAAGAGATTTTCTCTTGTTTGCTATTGTTTCTGCAGGGTAGAAAGAAAAGGGAAATCTACCACCAGTACACTGATGACAAAGCATGGCTTTAACTTTACCCTACTTTGGCCTTAGATTTGCTTTAAGCTTTGAAATGATGAGAACAGTGAAGGGATACTGCAAAATTTACTTGGACCCTTTGAATTGAAGAATAATTTCCTTTTTGTGCCAGGACCTTCAATAACAACCGAAATGTTGCCGTGGACACTGAAAGGCTCAGCTAAACAGATATTTTTAAATGATTAACATTTTCATTACTTGTCAAAGCATTATACCTCTTCCATTTAATAAATGTGATATGTGTGTTTCCTGTTTTTTGGCCTTAGGCTACGTACACACTTGCAATAATTGTTGTTGCAAAACGGACGATTGGCAACCGATCGAAGATTATGCACGATTATTTTGAACCATCGTATAGTGCACGATTCTGTACATGCTGTAACAATATGATCAATCAAATATAATTCACCAATAATGTACACACACTAGATACAATAATTTGAACTATGCAGGACGTGACGTGTACTAGAGAAAGTGTACTGCAACACCATCCACGATCACTGAACGACCGTACACACAATAGATTGCGAACGATCGTTGCCCAATCAGATCCGCCGGGACGGTCGTTCGTTTCCAGTAACATTCCTCGTTCGTCAGCATCGTTGGCCAGTTGTTGTGCACTTTTTTTGTTAAAGATTATCGGTTGATTGGTCGTTAATCATTCGTTTCCAACGACAATTATTGCACGTGTGTACGTAGCCTTAGTATATCTATTGTATGAGCAACTTTACAGTGAGACAGATTATCTCATTGTGCAGCAGACTGCACTGATGGAACCCCAAGTTACTTTATTCATATACCCTTAGCTTTTTGTAATTTATATCTCCCTTCTGTTATTTTTAGCAACAACCTTTTCCCCCTTACCTTCTCTTTTAGGATGTGTGCAAACCAGATTATTGCTATGTAAAATATTTGTTTATGATCATTTTGAGTGATAATCTACCATGTGTACACCAGCCCTCTGAAATTATCAAACTGTTTAATTGGATCAGTGAACAACTTAGTGGGATGACTACTGTGTTCTTCTGTGGAGGGGAGCACAGCAGGCTGGAATCAATCATGAAAGATTTTTTTCAGCACCATAAATCCAAAAATCTGATGTGTGCACAGGGCATCACTATAGCTAAATATCCTAGGTTGTACTTAATTTAAATATTTAACAGGGTGAAAAATGAATCAAAACACACACTTACACACACACACACACATATATATATATATATATATATATATTTTTTTTTTTTTTTTTTTATTCTATCTCTCTCTCTATCACTTCCTCTATCTCTCACTCTATATCACTATCCTAAATCATCTATTCAATACATCTATCTTCTCTCTCTATATATCTAACATCTGTCTAAGAAAACCTCTACCAGCCATACATTCTGCAGTCCTGACAATGATTATGGGTAACTGGTCTCATGTTGGGTTGTATGGCGTAAAAATGACCACCATGTTTGATAATTTATGGCTGCTATTGATCTGTGTGTGCTGTCATCTAACCACACAAACAGTCCCCAGTGACAGCAAAAGCAATCTGATCAGGCTGCTGAAAGGACAACTAGCTACAGATTGCTGAATATACCCAAACATGTAGATTAATCCAAATGAACTTACAAGCAGATATTTGGACAGCAATAACCTAAAATAATATACCAATAAAATGAATTTCCAAAGCCTCGGGTTAAATACAGAATTAGGATACAATGCATTTTTTGGGACTGGCCCCACCTGTCTATTTTGGCACCATATGAGACAACTCATAATGCCAGAATGCTAAAAATTATTTTTGGGATCTCATTTGTGGTCCAACTATGGGTTGTACAGCCCCCTTTTCCCAAAGAATACAGTGACATCTTAATAGGACAATAATATTAGTCAGGTTTCTACAAACCATTTTGTAAGTAAATTGGTGCCTTCTCCCTTAAATATTATACTTTGCACATCCACAATGTAGCGGTAGGCCAAATGGACGAATAAAAAGAACAAACTATCTCCACAAAACACGATGTTTCATAATGGCTATTCTCGGCAAAGCATTCTGGTTCACAGACAGACCCATTAGACATTTCAATGTTGTTAATACATTCTAGTCATGGGGGAACTGACCACTTAAACAGGCCACTGCCAATGAATTCAAGTCAATTTAACAATGTACTTAGTATAGCTGAAAGAAGACAACATTTGCTGATACTAGCAGTTGTGGCTGCATAGGGAGTGGTGATATTTATTATATCGATTTGGTTAACATACCTCAGTTGAAAGCATTTATGAAATACTGGAGCAAGCAAACATAAACACAGATTATTTGTCATAATGACACTTTAGTAACAACCCTGAGACAAAATGCATTAACAGTTAAGGCCTTTATTCTGTCAAGCAGCTAACTGTGATATTCTTATAGCCAATGTTCAGATTATTAGACTTATATGGGTACAGTACAGTCTTAGTAAATAGTATAGTACACCTTAATAAATGTGTTCATTTAAAAAAAGAAATAAAACGGGGCATAAAGGGCATGTGTCAGGAGAGTGGTATTTTACTGTGGCATTTATCTCTCCTGGATGCCTAGCAGAGCAATGCAGTTTTTTTTTAATTTGCAACCACTAGAAAAAACAAGTGTATGTGGGGACAAATGGTACCAATTCAACTTTATGGATGCTGCAAAGCTGCTGCCTGCTACTACCTGTCAGTAGTATTTCTGACTTTGACACTCATGTACAGGGTGCTTGTTTCCGGACAATGTCTGAAATTGACTGATTGATTAAAGTAAGACACAGACAGACATCTTAAATGTGCAGAAAGGTCGGTAATGGCAGCCACCATACTTCTCTTATTACAGAATCAATTTAAAGTATTGTGTATTTTTATTGACACACTGGAAGCAGCAAGAGAATCACTCCTTGCTGTACAGTAAGATATTTTTTTTATTTGTTTTCCAATCCAATGAGTCCCTAAAAAGGACTTTAACAATTTGCCCGCTTTCCTAAAGACTGTGATGGGCTACTTAATTTAGGCTCCACAAATTTGCGATGATTCCCCAGACCTGCACCGAATTGAACTCTGAAGGTTCATTCATCCTAAATGCTGATACATAACTCTTCCTGTGATATCTTTTTACTACTCCTTACATTTTGATTGTCTTGATTGTCCTAAATACATTATTTTTACTTTTTCATTTCAAAATATTAGTACCCCCCCTATTTATAGATTAGGATTATTACATGTTTGTGCATGTACAGTATAATGCTGTGTGCAGACAAATGAGTTTTGCTAAATGCAATGCAGCCAATATTTTTTTTAAAATATGAACAAAAATGTAACTTTTTTCACTGATTGTCAGCAGAGTGTAGGGTATAAGAGTATATATAATCACAATGCAGTGAGAACCTGATAATAGGTATAAATGATAAGGTAGAGTGGCTTTGTTTTATTAAACCTATTAGGCGAAAGTAATTAAGATACAACAATGAAAACCTACATAGCATTAATAGGAAACACACAGAAGCCAAGCAGAAGGCTTTGCCAGACTACCGTGTCATGCTCTGTGATCAGTTTGTGGACACATCATCCGCGCCTGGCACTAGCCAGCTTAGCCAGACCTGAATAAACTGGGAAACGTGAAATATGTCCACCATGAGCAATGTTACAGCTGATGATCACGGTATGCATCAGTGTGTCTGCACAGCCTTTGATGTGTAACCAGCTACAAAGGCTTTATAAAAAAATGCATTTTGGTTGTCCAAAACTGACAAATGAATATTTTTGTCCCTGGATCAAATGTTGAAATACATTTTTTTTACCAAATATGTTAAAGTGATGTACTCATCATTGTTCCACAAGGCAAACCAAGCAACAAACTAAAATCTAGATCTCCGAACTCTGACCCAACAAATTTCCTCCTGACTCTAAATGGCCAAAATAGTTCCAATTGTTTATTGATTACTGATTGGAATATTGATTGGATCAGTTGGGCAAGCACAAGATTTGCTGTGACTTTGCTTATGTGGACTAAACCTAACCCTGGCTCTTAATTACTAACAGACCCTCAAACACATTATCCATCAAGCTGGTCTGAGCATTCGGCCTGAGATGGACAGTCTAAATCCTTGCACCTTGTTAGTTGCTCCTGAGTGCCCATATATGCACCCAGAAGTAGTATTTAAAGTCAACCAAAGCAGTTGACATGCGGTGGTATTATAAGCCATTTCAGGCCCTCTAACCACAACTGTAACAAAACCAGTTGCAGATTACTGTGACAGGCAGCTAGAGGGAAATGATGATAATGATATTTAGATATATTTAAAAACTTGGAAATATATTTTGGCACTAAAGTATCTTAGGTCCAGCTACAATGCAGTCCAGAATTGGCAACTGCTGTGCTCTTGCAACATTTGGATGGGAATTGTATATGACACAACATATCCTGATTGGCCAAAACTCCAGAAAGAGCATGGGAGGCCATGCAATGCACTAAAGTTGGATCTGTAATAGGTTACCCAAACTAAAAAATACTGTAAACTTTTTGATGCAAACACCAAAACTTTATGCATATTTTCATTGAAAGAACTAGTTTGTCCCAAGTCAAATCCCAGTTTTTATGAACTATTTTACCCAGTGACTTATCTCACAAATACATTAATAAAAAACTTATCATTGCTTGTAATGTATTCGTGAGAAAAAGCAATGTTACCTTGCAGTTACAGTACCGGAGACAGTGAGAGTTACAATGAGAAATGAGACCAGGATACAGTACACAATGGATTATGAGCTGGCTAACAGCATTACAATGTAATAACAGATGTCAGGGGAAAATGGAACCACTACATGTTCAAAGCTACTGTTTTAACAATTGTTTAAAATTTCAGGTTTTTGTCCATTGTTTAATGAATGATTAATGAAAAAAAATCCATGTCACGTCTGTTAAGACAATTAGATTTCTGAAAGTGCTGCTAAAACAGAAATATAAAAGTGCTATTATCATTTACAAGTGTCCAGCCAAAATAAGACACTGCAGCTGGGACAAGCAAGGCTAAAATGGGGAAAATCTATTGCCCGAATGCTATACTTTTATTTCGAATGTGCTTTTCCCTGAGAAATGCAAACTATAGGAATAGCATTGCTGACATATGAGGGGCAGGTGGTCAATTTATTAATAGTGGTATCTAGAAGTTTGATTTACCCAAAGGGTGATAAATTTAAAAATTATAGCAAATACATTCACATAAAGATTTGCATAAAGTGTCCAAACAAAGACAAATGTATTGCATAGGTAGATTATCTTCTACATACATTGCCCTTTCTGGCTGTATTCCAATTGAAAAACAGTACATTTGACCCCTTGACATCTGAACTGATAGCAAAGTACCATGGCTTGCACTAAGGTGCACTGCAGCTATGAATACAAGGTGAAATTAAAGGGCCATATATAAACTAACTTCTGATCATTTACCACAACTCAAAATATATGTCACATTTTAATGAACATTCACCATCTGTATTAGCCTGGGGGTTCACCCAATCATGTTATACTCACCACTATTCACTAAACATTTGGATTTCCTATTCCTAAATGGGAAATAAAGCTCTCTTTAGCTTTAGACATATCTATATTCAAATCATTTTATATTTGCCTGCACTGACAGCCTTTGGAACAAATTATCCCTATGCATTTTTCAAGTACACGAATACATGTACACAGGTAAGACATTGTCACTTCACATTTTTGCAATGTGCACTGTTCCAAAAAAAAGAAAAAAGAAAGAAATAGCTTTTTTTAGGTCAATAATTGCTATTGCTAAGAGTTTATACATGTAGATGTCACATTAAAACACAAACAAAGGGGAATCAAACCTTAAATATTCAAATTGTTCAAAAGGTAAATTGTTATTATAAATGATGTTCCTATTGTTGTACTCAATCTTGCGCTGTCACAGCCCATATCACTTTAGCTTTATATTCCTCATCTACGTATGACTGCAATCAGCCATTTATCCTGATATCACAAACTTTTAAAGGACATGTATATATGTTGAAAAAAAAATGTCATCCGTCTCTGCAGTACATGCACATTTATCTGTGTTGTATCCATTTAAACGATGCAAGCACAGATAAGAAAACTGTTGAGGTGCCATGAATTGAATTTTAGCACAGAGTGTCAGTCCTGCCTACTTTTTTCTGATGGATTACAAAAACTCTCTTCTAATCTCCTCCTGCTCATTTTAATAACCCCTCCTTGTGTACAGACAGAGCACACAGAAGGTATAAGTTTACTAGACATCTGCCAAAATTAAAATGTATTTTCTGCATATATAAAACAAAAATACCTAGCTTTCAATGATATATTTAACAGACCAAAAAGGAGCAATGATGTTCAGTGTTGGGGTTTACAAACACTTTGGAGTGTAGTTAACAATGATTTTTTTATTTGGCCTATTTGATCTGTTTTGTATTTGTTAGGATCCCAAAAGAAATCTATGAGCTGATACATTCTTGTTGGTTCTGCCTGTGCTATCTTTTATTAATTACATTGTTTTTGGCTGGAGCAAGGGGGGGGGCAGAAGTTTTTGTTGTCCTTATACAGTAGAGTGAATGTTTTCAACATTGGACTGAAGCAGCAAATAAAGAAATAAAAAGCTTAAAAATGGACAGCCTCCTCCAATATGCGGGTTAGTTGGCTTCTCAAAACATTGGCCCTAGTCTGTGTTAATTACACATGTTTATGGTAGACGTATTGAATTGTGAGCCCTGAGGGACAGATAATTGCATGACTATGGACTTTGTAAAGCTTTGCATAATATGTCAGCACTATATAAATGCAAGATAATAATAATAACAATTCCCCAACATTGAGTAATGTTAAGTTGCAATATATTACATTTTAGTGGTTTAAACTAATTTTAAATTGTATGAATAGTGCAAGCAAATCGTTCCAGATAGCCAGTGAAGGTGACAAAACACAATTATCACTATGCTCACCATTTTTTCATTCTGTCCCTTTAATTGTGTGGTTTGACATTTTTTGCAAATTATCAGTACAGGAATAAGTATGAGAACAAAATGCAGAATACAGCATGTGCTTATGAGAAAGAAGCCATGTGGTCATGACACGATCTAAAACAACTATTTTTAAAGTCTGTCAGTAAACATGAGATATGGCTGTTAATGTTAAATATGTAACACTAGAGCATATTTGCTTTTTTACAAATGCCAGGTTTACTGAATGAATTACAGGAGCCAAATACATTTTTTAGCAACTGGCTGCTTACAAAATATGTAAACCCTCAAAAATCTAACTTGCAAGAAATCTCAACTTCCAGAGTTCTCTGTCTGTGCTCTACTCTTATCCTTCACATCCCTTACTATCTTTAAGGATTACAGAACCTATACTTTCTATGTAATGGGGAAGAGGAAAGAGAGGTGTATGCATCTTTGTCCTAAGGTGAAAATGCTGCTTCTCCATTAATACGATAGAGTGATGAAGAATGCCAACCTAGGACAGAAAGTGTGCTACTGGCAGGATCACCAGATAACTAAAGGAAAAAAGCCTTAACAAGGAATCCAGCCACAATATCTAAGGAATTGTAAACTGTAAAACTGCGTACACACGTCAAATTTTTCTCGCCCGACAATCGGCATCGGCCAGATATCGGGCGAGAATCTGGCGTGTGTACAGTCGGCGTCGTTCATCGTCCGTGGATCCGTCCTGGCGGATCCACGAACGATGAACGACGAGCGATTCTAATGCAAGGGAAGGGGGAGAGCACGCAGCAGGGTGCGGCTCCATCGCTCTCCCCCTCCCCTCTCCATAGAGCAGAACGGTGCTGTATGTACAGCACCAGTCATGCATCGTGTAGTCCTTTGTCGTTGGAAAGGATCGTGAAAGATCCTTTCCAACGACAAAAATTGCACGTGTGTACGCAGCTTAAGACTTGTTTTGTCCTGTAAGTTTTGTTCAAGTGTTTGTATACAATTTAAGCTTGAGTCAGTTTGTGACACACAACACATTTATCTAACTCCTCATTATCTCATGCATTAAGATCCGAACCACCGGGAAGGTTGCAGAAGGTGGTGAAAATTTGGTATATATGTATATGGCCAATGTTTTTTTTTTTTTACCTTAAAAATGTATTTATAAAAAAAACACAATAGAGAGTTGCTAAAGAAATCATAGATCATCTTGTTCTAGTTTACCAGAATTTTTTAAGTTAAAAAAAATAAGTCTGATTGAGTGAATAAATGACACAGACTATGATAAAAAAATGATCTGTTAGTAAATTAATCCAAAAGACTTTGGTTTATTAAGGGTTTGCCAGCCCACAGACCATGTAGCTTCCAAAACACAATCAGATTAAGGAATATTTGTTTATTTTGAATTTTAATTCCTCGCTCGAGACCTCATTGACTGCTGCAAACACAAGTTCTCTACTCTGGCAGCATAAGCAATATTAAATGATATCTCTGGCTAAACAGTGGTGAGTTGGTAACAGTCTACAAACACTAAGATTCTGCGTATGTTATGTTCATTTGTTAGCTGACGACACCAACATTCTCACCGTTTTCTCAGAAATAAAAACATCACAACCATTATTAGTCTACAGCCCCACTGCCAATGTGACAAATCCTTAAAAATAACCATTGCCCCTTTGAACGTTCCCTGTGATATGGAAACATTATCTGAGGAATATTGCTGTGGCTATCTATTATCCCTCGTCTATATTTAACCCTCCTTTTGTTCCTACTTGGCTCAAATTACTGGAAGTGCTAAATATAAAAATGACCCCAGAGTAGAACACTTTATTCATTATATTTCCTCTGTTTATTAGGCAAATCCAAATCTACACACTCTTCAATATGGGGTTTATTTAAAGTCAGTTGAAATAGCTTTTAATAGTTTGCTCTCATGATATTTCCCCTTTCTGTAACCATTTTAGATTTGGCCTTCATAACACATTTGTGATCAGAGCACCATTCTTTAGGAAAACCATAGATGCTCTCTTAAAACCTTTTAATTTCTCTGAAAGCAACTCTAATAAAAATAATAATTGGTGGCAATATTTATTCTAAGGCCTAATATTTGTAGTGTAAAAAAATAATGATCTAAGTTTTTTTTATTTTAAATTTTTTTTATAAATACATAAAGCAGGCCAATGAAACAGTTTATAAAGTTGTGATGTAGGCCGTGTAAAATTAAAGGCTAAAAATCATGTAATAATACAACATTTTCCTCCTAAGTACTCTTTTTAAAGTACTTTTTGGGACTTTTTACATTGGGACTATTTACTAGGATGAAAACACAATATAGTTGAAGTAGAGACTGTTCACGTTTCACAGTAAATGATAGTAAAAAATGTGAATCAAAAAATGAATACGCCCTAGCCCAAGATGAATTTACTTTACTGAGTGAACAGGTCCTATACTATTAGTAAACCTGCCCCTTAGGTAGCAATCACTTTTCATTGTATTGATCTGGCTTAATTCAGGGTAATATTTGATTGGATGATATATGCTGTTATATTTAGTAATAATGCAACAATATAAATATTATGTTTTATGATTTGTTTGCTTCCATGCAAAAATTGTTACCCCAAACTAAATCTTAACCAAATAACACAGTGTATTATAGATGATAATGGCAGCATAATCCTAAATTGTTTTAACATTTGCTTAATTTAAGTGGTTATGTTTTACAATTGGTATTATCATATATAAAGTAAGTAATGAGAGGTGCACAGAATTTATTAGGATCTAAAGGATAGGCCACACTTTCAGTAATCTTTCAAAATCATTCTGAGCTATAGTCATGAAGTCAATTGTTGCTTTAGAAAGTTTTTGATTTTACTGCATTACTGCAACCAATTATTTTTGATTTTGCATCCTCTAGTTTATTCATGCAGCCTAAGCCTTATTCATTTAAACCGTTTTTATTTTCTGTTTTAACAAATATCAATCTGATAAAAAGAAGATATTCAAAAGGCAAACAGAAGCCAAGTTTTCAAAAGCATATACAGCCTGATGTTTAATTCTGCACTTTACAGGATCAAGTTATACTTTCAAAGTAAGGTGAACCTACTTTTTTGTTTATTTACTAAAACTCCAAGTTGTAGACAGAACTATGTTTTTTTTTAAGAATCTAAAGTCAATGATGTGTTAATTAGAGGTCTGTAGCATGATAGAAGAAGAGGCATATGTAGATGTTTTAAACCAAAAACACACAGCTAACACAAAAGGCTGCACTACTTAAGACAAGTAGCTGAAAAAATACTGCTGTTTTGTAATAACTGGCAGGGAAGTTGTACAGTTCAGGTTTTTGTACAATAGGCCCAGTGCTGTGTCTGCTGTGTGCGATCAGTTATTGAAAGAACAGACCTAAATGTTTCTTTCATCAAGCCCGTTAGAGACATTTCCTGCTTTTATAACTTAAAAAAACCAAGACACTTCTAGCTGTCTAATTATATGTGACTTGTTAGCCTAAATAATTAAACATCCTTTCAGCGCTGCCGTGGAAAGTCCTGACCCTGTGGGTCAGTCATGTGTATTTTCAATAACTCGAATGAGTTTTTAAGTGAACTCCACAAGATTGTCCTGTGCAGAAGTTTAGATATTGCTGAAACAAAATCAGTAAGGTTCATTGACGTTGTACTTTATGTTGAATTGGCAAATACACATTCTCTGACCCCATAATAATTTACCGGGCACAGTGTGCGTTTGTTTGATGCAACCAAAGTAAATTCACTCTTTGAACCTCAGTCCAAAAAGTAAAAAAGTCAATTGATAAAAACAATAACCACTTATCCGCTGCACTCTGTGGCTTTCTAAAATATTATCCTAACATGGCATTTTTGCCTCATTTTCTTCTGGATATCTGTAAACTATAAAACATACCAACCACTTCATTTAGGGTGAAAACTGATTAATCAAGTTTAAATGTTTTTTTAAAAATACATGATTTAAAGGAATAAAAACAGTAAAATATATACAACTGTGTATTCTGTTGCATAAAAGCACTTGATCCTATAACTAATTATTTATTTGCTTTACATCTTTGCAAGATAGAATGCTAATTTTCAATATAAAGGAAGACCTAAGTTACCACATTAAAAATAAATAGAATTGAGGAAAGGTAAGCTAAAAATTTGTGATATCCTTAATGTATTATACTCAATGTGTTATCCCCAAGAAAAAAAGAAAATGGCTTCCAAAGTCTTGTTAAAAACTTTGTGTGAAGAAGCCGATTTACTAAAGGTAATGTTGACAGCTTAATAAATATTATGAAGCTTTCTTTAATCACTTTAATAGCAAATTAAGGCATTAAAACCTACAAAGGGTAAAAAAAAGTAATTTTCTGACTACCCCCCCTTCACTACAATCAGGCAAATAGTCTGCCTTTTTTTTCCAAGCAATTCTTTGAAAAACACTTTACTCAACCATTCTGAATTAAACTTTCGACCTACTAAACTCTGTAAGATTGCCTCTTCACCAAGGATTTGTCTTACCTTTAGCTCTCTGAAGAATATGCTACTCCTTGCCCATTCAACTATGGAAAACAACGTCTGGTCGGCCATTTTGCACATAAGTCCAAAAGTGTTGAGTTTATCATGTTTGCTCCTGTTGGCCTGCTCCTGCTGCAAATATGACATGATCTTGCTTTGGACTTGAGGTTCATCTGGCTCACATTTCAAGAGTTCCATTATAAGGTGCGGGATGTTGGAAGGGGAACTGGACTGATAACTGTCCATATAAGAGTATCCCATGATGGACTCTGGAGAACTGGTGTAAGGATCCGGGTACTCCGATTTGATAGCACGACTTGGGAAGTGACCATAGGCCTGATAACTCTGCAGGCTGCCATGAGGTGGCATAGCCATGCTAATGGGTGAAGTTACAAAGGGGCTTCTGTCATAGTCTGTTGAAGGAAGGGCAGTATGGTTTAGAGGTAGACCCTTGGACGCAGAGTGAATATTTTGGATAGCTGATGAAATGGTGAGATCGGTGGGAATGGCTTGAATGACCTGACTCATAGCTTCTAGTTTGAGTCCATTTGCTCGGATTAAAGCTTTTTTCTGTTGTTTAAGTGCTCGGTCCCGCTTATACATTGGCCCAAATTTGTTTCTTCCACCTCGCATCCGGTCAGCCCTCACAGCTTTAAAGCAAACATAAATAAATAAATAAACATTACATATGAAACACATTTTTAGGATAACCTAATTTCCCTTACTGAGAAAAGGCCTGTTGATTATCATAACAGTAACAATAAAAGATAATTTGCAATCTAATTTAATTTCATTTGTGATAAAAGAATTTACATCAATGAAGCTATGACTGTATATTTTACAATTGTTCTGTTATTTCAAGGATGACCAGATGTTCTGCTATACATGGAAAATCAAAATGCCTGCAAACCCAACCTACTTTTTTTCCACATTTGTTCCATATACATTTATGTATATTAAAACAGGCAGCTTACACAGAGATCAACTAACTAAAGCAGCTATGTGGCAGCCATACATATGTCAGAATCTACAGATATGTCAGCACCCACACTTATCACCCAGACACACTTCTTCACAATTCATTAACATAAATAATAAAGTATATATATACTATAATATATATTGTATATCTTTATAATATAGTATATAAAATATATATACAGTTCTCTACTGGAATGTAGACACCAAACCTGTAAACGATAAAGTGCAAAATGCTTGATTTTCTAACAATTAAGATTGAGCTATATTACTACAGTGGTTGATGGATCACTTACTCCAATGTGTTCAATTGAAATCAAAATATAGGAAGTTTCCTTGCACATGATAAAGTACAAAAACACAATGTGCTGCATCAATATAACGGTTTTTACTACATGCCATGATATTGAAAGCAGTATTATCCCTTAAAATGCCTAGTATGATTGCTAAGGATAAAGTCAAAATCCAGCCTTTGTACATATGTTGCAGGATATTAGATTTAAATTCTTTCCTAGATACATGTCAAGATATTTTTACTTTCAGAAATGAAACTTTAATTTTGTCAGCTCGTCATTTTCTTGAAAAAAAAATAAAAGCAATTTATTTTAACAAAAGCTTGTGAAAAGCAAAGTCTTCTGTTTTAGGAATAATTAAATAGAAGTGTGGTTCAGCTGCAGCCAGGGGGGGGATTTTAATGGGGATTAGCACAGCGGTGAGTTTCAGTGCAGTGCAACTTTAATGGGATAGCGAGTGACACTGACTGAGTCTACCTTGGCCAGTGGCTCTTATGCAAAGGAGTGATTACAGCACCATTAAAAATGCATGGGGATCTCACATACACATCTAGCATCAAGACTTCTGCAATTAATAAATCTGAGTAATTTATAGGCTACAATTTACGTTTAATGGGTCTATTAGCAAAGTATACACTGTGCTATCATTACATAGACTGTAAGTTATGGAGAAAGGCTGCTTTATAGTGGGTGTACAATATATTTATATATTATAAAGGAACCCAAAAATGTTATTTTTTATATTTATGTTACTGGTGTGTGGAAATGAATTATAATAACATACCAAATAATATATATATATATATATTATAATTTTATATAACTATGTATCTACTATATTTATATATAGAGATATAGATATTAAGCAACGTATGTTAGAATTATGACACACTGTAAATCAGCACATCAGAAATGTTATTTTTCATAGATTTTTGTTCTTAGTAATTCTAAAATTCTTTCAATAATTAGATACAGAGAAAGTTTTTTGGGGGGGTTGAAAAAAAGTTCTAGAAAAAAAAAAGTTCTCACATTTCCCTGTCTGCTGGGTTTATTTTTCTTTTTAGGCATTTTATATACTATACTTTCCACATCTGGAAACCTATAAAAGTGTCTTTTTTTAAGAGAAAAGAAAGTTTGACGTCCCAAATGAAAAGATCAGTTGCAGGGTGATAATCAACAAATGTATTTGTGGTTTGCTTGACCTGGGTGACTTTTCACTCCAAACCTCTTTCTTTGTCCTTGAAATTGCTGTCTTCAGTGGATAAGAGGGTATTAACAACACTGTTTCTATCGCTTTACATTTTCACTTTAGTATTATCACAAGAGCTAAAGCCAATCTTTGCATTTTGTAAGCTCCCTGTAAAGCTCCAGGTTAGAACCAACAATCCCTGGCTTCATACCTAAAACTGTATCTGTCACAGACAAGATCCTTGTACTGTATCACTGCTTACATTTCCTTTTTAAATTCCAGATGCTATAACCGAGTAATCAGCATTGTAAAAAGCACATTTTTTTATTACTTTATACCTAAACCTTTGACACCTTTGCAAGTATCCAAGGGTTGGGATATGCTGCAGAATAATATTCATATTCAAGTAGATTTTGTACTACATTGTAACAGAAACATAAAGAACAATAGAGATCATATTAGTAGAACCGCGTAGTTTAAAGGGAAGTAGTGACGTAGAAAATCTTATTATTTATTAAAATGACAAAACCCAGTACATTATTTGTTTTGTGTACTAGCTTAGTTGCACATTGATAAGTCCTGCAGTTGTTTTCAATAAAGCATTACCCCATGGCACTACCATATTTATTATAATTGTTGATTATATAAATAAATCATGTATAGCTATGAGTTAGATCAATCTCCACCACCTTACCTTCTAACTTCATTCCAACGCTGAGACACTTCTGGAACCTACAGTAGGGACACCTCTTCCTCTGGGTCTTGTCAATCTGACAGGTCTGGTTTTCAATGCAAGTATACCTCTTATTGTTCTGAACTGTTCGTTTGAAAAAGCCCTTGAGGGGGTAAAGAAGTGCAAAGTTATCAACAGATCTGTGTGAAAAAAAATCTTATTTTGTCTTTCATGATATAGAAAAAACTATCATTTGATATATGCAAGGGATGCTTGCAATAAGTACTATTCACCTTTATTACTTTTTAATTCGTACTAACAGTTACATTTTCAGGACAAGGTTTTATGGGCCTACCACCCTTTTTTCAGTAGTCCACACATCATTGACACCTATGTGACCAGGGAAGAAGCAGGGGTGGATCCACAAAAGGCTAACCTGAAAATGTAACTGTAAGTGCAAAAATAAAGTATCATTTTTTAGGGAAAAAAATATTAATGGAAATGAACTAAAGATGCAAATCTTCACTTCTTCCTATGCAGCTTTTAGTTTAAAGTAAAAAGTTATCAGACGTAAGTAAAGTAAGTAGGGACACCAGTAAAGTAAGTAAAAACCAGTAGGGGAAATACCACCACTGCTTAAACTGTGGCCCTTGTACACCACAGGGTGAATTAAAGTACAGATAGTTTAGCACATTAAAAAGATAAAAAATGTGTGTAATCCAAGCATCCAATCACCTGAAGGCAATAGTCCTGTTTAATTTTATTTACTTCAACATTAATGGGGTAAACGTGACTTTTCTTGAATTATAAGTTCATAAGCATATGTTTTGATCAGCGGCCTCTACCCCATTAGTAAAGAAACCTCCACAAAAAGGAAATGTGTAGCTGATTTCCACATTTTACCATCTTTTTCATGACTTGTTATGACTCAACAGGAAGATTTCCTAGAACTTTTCTGGTAAATCAAATCTATTTTGCAATAATCAAAAACAAGTATGCGCTTGGACCAATGTATCATGTATTAGGATTTTGCCACAGCTATCGATTTAATCGCTGGCACAATATAGTAGAATAGCAAGTTATAGCTTAACCTATAGAAGTGAATTTACGATTGTTGTTGGCAACCTGAGGTGGACATGAAGAGCTAAAAGTCAACTGTGGGGCAACTAAGCTACAAACTGTGAACAAATTAGGTTATTATCTATAAGATAACTATGATTTACAGTGAATAAATCACCTTAGTCAGATGACCCAAACTTCACAATTTGTTGACAGCTATTCTTGCCAACATTAGATATTTTCAAGCAGTCATTCTAAAATATTATTATATATTTCCAACAACAGAGGGATCTCTACACTAGCCTAAATCTCCAGTCAGATTTCAGTGAAATATGTAATGCAGGCTCGTAGTGATAATGTAAAAATGTTTACATTCCTACCAACATTTTTTTAGTTTGCAAGCAATAGATTTGTGTACGTAGTAGGGATCTCTTCAGCTAAATGTAAGACCAAAACATAAAGAATGAGTGAATTCACATCAGATCCAAAAAAATAGTTTTGTTATTTCGTGAAATATTAACCCAATATAAGGGATGGGCAAAATAATGTAGAATTAAGGGAGCAGCCAGGTCTATCTTCTGTGTTTTTACCAAACATTTACTCAAAATTCACATTTTTTGCAATAGTTTTATTAAGAAGATGTAGGAAAAATCAGTAAAAGTTCAGTCACATATCTTCTAACTAAATCCTGTATAAAAATGTACTAATTTTGAACAAAGTTAAGTGAACTTTAGGAAAAAATATTTAGGAATGGACCCCAGAGAGTCAATACATTTTTTAACAGAACCAGAGATCACACTGACTGATACTAATAGAAAATATCAAAAACGTAGGACTTAAGTAGGATCCTGGGATCCAGTCAGCCCTCTCCCAAATACTCTGCATAAATCTAGATATAATTACTATACTTATTACTGTACCAGTTACATACAAGGGTGATTCTGTTCCTAACTAGATCTGGTGACACATGTTTAAAGTTCCCCTAAATATCAGCCGTTTTTGACATTTTTAGCAGGAAAACTATAATATAAATGTCCAATATCAATATGCACAACTGTATAATATTTGTGTGTGTATATATATATATATATATATATATATATATTTCTGTTTATATCGGACACACTGACATACAGCTTTGTATGTTTACATGACCTTTCAGTAAAACTTTGTAATAAATACTAATGCAGTTAAACAATAATAAGTAATAAAACACTTCCGCGTCTTCTTTATTTTATTGTAGTAGTGCACACAAATACTGAACTACGCACCTTGCAACTCTCGCAGGTCAACAGTCCATAATGATATCCAGATACTTTGTCGCCGCAGACAGGACACATCTCCTCCAGGTCATCATCATAGGAATAACCCATCATTTTAAACTGTGAAACTAAATGAAGATCAGAAGAAAGGTTAGAACTGATGTTCAGCAGTTTCTGGGGGTAACAAAAGCTGCCACCCAATAACACCATAATCTTTTACGATGATAGAGAAATACAGAATATATTACTGATTTTCAAATAGTGCACTCTATATATATTGGGCAAATAGATGATAGAAAAGAGAAGAGTTTTAGTTGAGCTTACAATAAGACTAAAATTGTGCAGCTGGTTTGTTAAAGTTAAAGATTATAGACAGATGTTGCACCATGACTTCATTTTTTCCAATAGGGTCCTTAAAGTGAACCTGTCACAAAAAAAGACAACAGTGGAATGGAACTGTGCAAAAATAACTTTTCTTTTTGAAGGTAATACTGGATTACCAATAGTGATTACCAATAGCATCCAAGGTTTTTGCACCTTTTATTTAAAACATACATACAAAGAGCAGCAGAATGAAGATATACAAGACTGGAAAAGTCTAAGCACTGCTTTGTCTCCGGACATAGTTCACAGTTATCTCATGTGTCAGCACCACAGTGAATGCTTTATTACATTGTAATAATATTCCTGATGATAACGGCCATGTAGAAAAATGTTAGTTTGTCCAACTGAATAGCTGCATGCCTGTGCATTCTTTCAAAAGTGACAGATTTGCTTTAAGTACCATACATATAGCCATGAATACATTAGCCAGCGTACTGGTGTGTGTGTTAATGGTAATAACAGCCAATTCAAAACATTTACTGAAGGTTCAGTCTAACACAAAGTAACAATTTTGTTTTTCAGAAAAGCTATTTGTTAATTAGAGTATGAATTATCAGGAGCAGGTTGTGGAACTATTAGTCCCAGCATGTCCAGTCAATCTCTGGTTTTGCATGTTCTTTAACATGATATCAAATGGAGGAACAGGTTTTTTCTGCCTGATCTGGGGATCTGAGTTCTTGTGAATACTCTATGATTCATGAATTAGAAATGATACTACTAGTAGCAACTCAATCTAGCTCTTAACAGTAATTTAAAAACAGTCTATAGCTGGGCCCTTAAATCATTCTTATCCACTAATAAAAACTGCAGTCATATTATAGATCATTGCAAACCTGACTCTTGGGAAAAAGGAAACACTATTCTTAGTAAGCAGCAAATATGAAGCACACAGATTCAAGATTCTAAAAAAAGTCAATATATACATATATATATATATATATATATATAGACACACATATACATAAAATTAATAAAATGTCCCTACGCAAAGAGACAGACTTTTGTTTTTTAATATAAGACCATATTTCTTTGTGCTGCAAATACATTTATCATGCATCAAAGACAGGGACATAAATAAGAATAAAGTATGTATATGGTGTTGATTCTTTTATCACCAAGCACATATGGAATGATAAAAGAACATTGCTCAAAAATTATACAAAAACTTGTGGCTGTTATACTTTAGGAGAACATTTGTCTCTTAAGTAAGCTTACTTTCAATAGGCAGCTAGGTTTCCAATTGAAAACAAGCATTTTCCCCTGAACCTAACTGGTTACTGAGCTGAACCCAGATAAAGGTGCAGATGATTCCATAGTTAAATCACCCCATTTACGATTTTGTAGATGTGGGAGTTAAAGTAGTTCTCAGGAGTATCTCCATTTTTAATGCTAGCTCCCAGTCTATTAAATATTTAGCAATATGTTTAATCACTTTGCAGCTGCTATAACAAATAAAAAAAAAACATTTTAATAAATAATTAAATATTACACTTAAATTATGCTTTACTAAATTTTAGAACAGATTACAAAGCAAAAGCACGTGTAGTGCCTAAATAACCTCACAGAATATTACTGCAATTTTCCGATAAACACTTATTTAAAATCTGGCTTCAAGAAACTGATACAGGTAGAACATAATTCACTAAATCATTATGTGACAATTGCCACCCAATGTACAAAAGACACACCTACTAGAGTGTAAGCTCTGCATACCTATATAACTCTATATAACGGATGCGAATTCCACATAAAAAAAATAACATTTCGGACTGCAGATAACAACTAAGAAACATTGTCTGTATATATGTACACACTAGTACATTACAACATTGTTTACTAAACATACCTTAGAAACTCATTACTTCATCTTAGGTTTATTTCTGTTTACATGTGTAACTGCAGTTGTGAATGTGTACACATAAACGTTACATGTGCAGTAACCCTGGGTGTTACATTAGTAGTGAATACACAGTGGACGCTTTTTTTTTATTTTTACCACACTACAAGGCAAATTTGCATGCATATAAGTTCAAATTATTGAACTGATTTTATTATATATAATACCAAGTAAGAAAAAAACAAGCAAACAATTATAAACAAGCAAACAACTATAAAAAGTTATCTAACAAAAAACAAACAGAAATGATCGCAAAAAGATAGCAATAGGAAAATAAAAACTAACGTCTTTTTCCTTCTGAATTAGTCCTTGAATTCTACAACCTGAGTGCTCTGAATTGCCTATATTGCATCAGTTTAACAAGTCAACTTGAATTAAGAAGAAATATGAACTCTAATTAGTTATATACAGAAACTTTGCTATTCTGCTGTCTGCACAGTCGCCTACAGTTACAGGTTGGAGTTTCCAAAATCTCAGCTGTGTTTTTAAATCAAACATTTCTTAGGAATATTCCTCCACTATTCAATGTTATTTCTCACTAAATTCACATTGCTAAAAATAATTTTGATATTTTTTTAGCTGCTTTTTCAGAAAATTTGTAAATCAAAATAATTGAAATAATAATTGAAAAGTATATAACAAATTATTTTGCTAAAAAAAAAAAATCAAACAGAAATAATTTGGGAACATAAAATTGCTATATTGTTGTGTGAAAAATTCTGAATGAAGTAAAAATATAATTTACTGAGTCTACATTTAAAAATTCTAAATTTGATACGGTCTCTCTCCCTCTTTCTAAATATTTATACACTCATGTATGTATGTATATATATATATATATATGTGTGTGTGTATGTGTATATATTTATTATTTGAATATATAAATGAATGAATATATATATATATATTTATATTTATGAAAAAATATGTGTATATTTATATATATATAAAAAAATATATATATATATATATATATATATATATATACATACATATATATTAAGCAAGTTTGTATGTGTAAATTTAAACGTCTTACAAAATGCATCCTTGGTTTTAGAACTACGCTCTGTTTCTCAAAACTGGGAAAAAAATAAACCGATAAACTTTAACAAGACATATTTAATATATTAGGTATGATACACAGTACACATCTCTCAAAAATTAATAAAAATTTGGAAATGACAACCACCATTAGCCCTCAGGTCGGTGTACCCTAGATGTACCATTTTTTTCTCATTCTGCTCATTATTACCTACAATAATGTTCCATGTAACTGTCCCTGTCAATAGTTGTACCATGTGAATCTTAGAAGTAGTGAATGACAGAGGATGACCCCGGTGTGATCATCTTCCCCAATACCCTGTTATGGTCCTATACTGGGATATCCTGTATACACATTGTAACAAACCACTGTGCAGGAAGTAGGGAAGGGGAAATTGACACAATATTATTTTATATACAGTATTACATGTGGAAATTCTTATCCATTGATCTGCCTGAGAAGAACCATAATCAGGCAGCAAAGACATGAATATAAATAACAATATGGCATTATTACATTTATGTTTATGTTGTATATATATATATATATATATATACAACTTTTAACAACTGTTAGGATCGCTTCTTTACACAAGCCATGTCTTCGTTTAATTAGAATTAAATTATTGTAATAATAATGACAATGACAATTTTATATTAATGATATTTTTGTATTGATGGAAAACACATAGCTGACCAATATATAACACATATCAGCTGCCACCTGACCTCTACAATCAATAAGCACATGACTACTATCCCTTATGTCAGATTATATATATATATATATATATATATATATATATACAGTATATATATTTCCTAGGTTATACAATGATGACCTAGATTATTTCCAATGACTGTACGGCTAACCCCAGCACATGTTCTACACAGTGATCAAAACCCCAGCTCTGCCCCCAGCCACCTTCGGCTAGTTCCCAATGCAGAATTGCAGCCACTTACCTTGCATGTTGTCCGGCATCTGTCCGTGCTCCCCGTGTGAACGGGAAAGTCCTAAAGCTTCGGACTCCACTTTGGGCAGCATGGCCGGGCAGGGTGGCACACACAGGGACCGGCTCACTGCCCAGCACTTACAGGAGAAGGTGCAGCTCTGCCAGGGAATTTAAAGAAACTCTGACGGGACGAAAGCGGTAAGTGGCACCTCCCGGGGTGTAACATGAGCTGCTGGACTTAGTACAGCACCGAGTGTCTCTGGAAGGGTGGCATTGGCTCTTGTGGTGATACAACAAATATAGAAAGAACGACTGGGTTTTTTTTGGACTAGACGGTCTAAACAGAGAAATATGGTACAGTTACACAGGTATTACATATATACACATTAAAGACATTGCATTTACTTATGTTCTTGTAGCAAGTTTTGATTAACATATATGATGTCTGATAATTTAAGGTGCCAAACATAAAATAATGTATCAGTCTATGATTACAAAGACTTATCAATGTATATACATACTTAGCAAAGAAATATGAAATATGTATTAATATTCAAGGTGGTATTGTCTCTCTCAGAGGGGTATTAGGTATTATGCCATGAAAAATGCCAAAAAGGTTTTCCATTTACTTTGGTGGCGGTATATTTCAATATACATGTAGGTAAATAGAAACTGTTTCAAATGGCTAGACAATGCCTGGTAGTAAGCAGAAATATATGTGTTTAGGTACATCCATACATATGTCTTTTATTTACTGTGATATATAGAAGAAAATCACTTACTTCCCAGTCAGAAGTTTAGAGGTGTATTATCTCCTATGAGTGTTAGTATCTTCATCTATGAAGTACATAGTAGGGCTCTCTTTTGGAGATAAAAAAATGGAAATACTTGATTCTAGTGATAATCCCTGTAGTAAGCTTGAATCTGTCAGTTTTGAAAATCCCAGGAATGTATTGAAGCTTCAGTGTGGCAGAGTTATCTGCTGAGTAAGCTTCAATGTCAGTTTTGAAAGTCCCTATGTTGGGGGAAAAAATAAAAAGGATGTTCTATAGTGTCCAAATAGTTTTTTGCCAAGTGCAATAGGGAAGAATTTAACTAGTAAAGTGTATAGGATTGTAAAGATCTTACCAGGAATGGGTTAAAGCTTGAGTGTAGCAGATTGATCTGCTGTTGTCCAGGAATGGGTTAAAGCTTGAGTGTAGCAGAGTGATCTGCTGCTGTCCAGCCAGAGGGTCTGTGTCTGAGTAAAGGCTGCAATATATAGGCACAGGGAACAGCGTTCTCAGCTGCGTGCATGTGCACTGCACTCCAGACTGAGTGTGAGGGAATCCCTGTGACATCAGCTGGGCTCCTCCTACCTCTGGGCGGCGCTGCCTGAAGGGCAGACACTGTCAGAGAGCAGGAGGGGATCTGCCAGAATCTGCAAATCATAGTGGGGAGAAATAAAAGCTGAGCACAGGTGGCATCTTGGTACTATGCCCCCAATAAGCAGCCCTACATGTGTAAAGAGAATATCTTTTGGTTCATCTGGAAGAAATCACTATAAACTTTGTGTTTCCACTTCTGGTTACTGGGGTATTTTATTAATTATTTTTAATAAAAGAATAATTGGTGAAGTAGATAGCTGTCATAGTATTTTTTTACCATATATCACAGTATTATGGTATGTGGTTTAGAAAGTTGAAATGTAAAACTGTCAGATATATAGTCTATGTTGGTTACATACTTGTAGCATTACAATCCTTTTAGCTTCACATTGTAATAGTTTTTTATCCAGGTCACCCCCTCTTGGATTGGAAGGGATATATTCCTGTCCATACAATGATAACATATCTAGATTGAAGTAGTGCCTCCATGATGGCATATGGGTGTAATGATTTATGGAGTGTATATGCACATGGAATGGTTCTTGTCATCAATATATCTCTTCTATATTAGAATATGTTTCTTGTATTTGTCCATTAGGGGATTGAGAAAAAGAGTTTCTCCCCAGTCACCCAGAAACAGGTTGGCATAGGAACAGATTGGCTACGCCCTGGATCTGAAAGTATGTATTATTGTCAAATGTGAAATAGTTTCTATGGAGAATGTATATGAGTAATGTGAGAATGAATTTGTTTTGTTCCTGTGAGGTGGGTATGCTGTTTCTAAATTATTATTATTACACAGTATTTATATAGCGCCATCATATTACGCAGCACTGTACAAAGTCCATAGTCATGTCACTAACTGTCCCTCAAAGGAGCTCACAATCTAATGTCCCTACTATAGTCATATGTGATTAATGTAGTCTAAGGTCAATTTAGAGGGAAGCCAATTAACCTAATTGCATGTTTTTGGGATGGTGGGAGGAACCCCACGCAGACACAGGGAGAACCTGCAAACTCCATGCAGATAGTGACCTGGCTGGGATTCGAACCTAGGACCTAGTGCTGCAAAGGCCAGAGTGCTAACCTCTGTGCTGCCCCACAATATTTTTCAATGGTCTGAATGCCCCAATCATGGGGTGTACTGCTATAAAGTGCCTCCACATTAATTGCTACTAAGGTGGAATTAGGTGGGACTATATTTTATTGATCAATTTGATTAATTCTATGGTAGGATGGGGTTTGGTGACTATTGGACGTAGATAGAAATCTTAATTCGCTTGCATTAGCTTCTAGGGAATCAATTTCCGATACAATTGGGCGACCTATGGGTTGTGTTAGGTTTTTGTGTACTTTTGGTAAGGTGTAGGAGGTAGGTGTGAGGGGGAATTTTTTGGTGAGATATTTCTTTTTTTTGTCAATGATGTTTTTTGAGTAAGCTTCCCGGATAATTGCATTGAATTTGTCTTTCTCTTCACACCACAACTCCAGTGGTGATAGTATTAGGTTCTGTCATACAACACAGCTGTATAGGATGAGCACCCCGCACTTCCTGGCTCCCCTCCCAAGTTGTCTGTCAGTCTCAGCCTCCTCTGATTTCTGTCACTCTGTGAAGCGCTGGGGGTGGAGTCTGTTCTGCTGCGTCTCCTCCAATCAGCGGCCTGTGTTTTGGCCACGCCTCCCTGTGGAGTATTGTGTCTTCTTTTCACCGAGAGTGTTGAGTTATAAACTTCGTGCTTCTCTTTCTGCATCATGGAGAGAAGAGCTGAGCGGGACCTCAGACCGGGGGCGGGGTGGGGAGTTGGGGAACTTAACATTGCACTGATTGGTGCCTACTCTTCTTTATTATATACCATCCTTACTAAAATTCCTTTCTGGGAAGATGTTCTGCTGAAATATCAGCATTTGTATTGCTGCTGGCCATTACACAGGACAACTGGCCAGGCACAGCAATCAACACCTCTACTTGACATTTCTCTGCTCTGATCCTGCCATTGCTAGGTACACCTATTCCCTGTATGTGGTAAAAGGTGGCTGAGATGTCTACAGATATTTATTTTATACATTATCATTCTTCTTGTATGATTGCCATAGAGCAGCCAGCACTTCCTGATCAATGACAGATCATTACTGCACATGGCACACTCGTGTCTTCAATAAAATTAGACACATATGACAAATCATTATGGATCAGACTGGCAGCCTATGTATTGTTATATAAAGCAGAACCAGTCTTTCAGATTTAAATCAGACTTTACAGCAAGATCTTTCTACATCCTCCTTTTGACCTGAAATGAATTCCAGATCTGAGCAATAATGTACCTTTAAAATGTACCTAAACAGTGTTTAGGCATATCACATTGATTCTCTGCTCTACTCATTTCAGGAAATTATTGTGGTTGATTTATAAAGGAATAGAGATTTTGTACTTAGCCAAGGGATTCACCGAGGTTAGAAAATAAAATTAATCTGCACTGACTTCAATCAGCCAATCATCTGCTTGCAAAATAGGCTGCTTGTACATGATTGGGAATTTACGATGAACACATTTCCATTTTTTTTTTTTTTTTTACTAATGTTCAGATTTTTTTAGCTGCTTTGTGTACATATCACAACTAAACCAATCAAGTAACTGACTATGAATTTAATAAATATTATTGACCTAAAAATTCAGATACATCAAACCCCAATCTTCCTAATATTATTTCTGATCTGCACATTGTTTCCATTAAATGGCAGAATCTTCACATGACCCCCGCTATGTGCCAGTGTACATCCCAGCTGGCATGTCCCCTGATTAATATGATTGTAGAAATGTTCCAGTCTATAGTTGTACATAGTTTTTATTTCCCTCTGTGTAAATAAGCTCTCTTTACACAATGCGACATCACAATTTAATTAAAAATTAACCTTATCACCATGTAACTGCTAAAGTCAAGAGGTTGTGCAAACAGCTATTTTATTTCCAGCATTATTCCAGAGAAGGAAAGAGGACAAAAACGAATATTTCAATGTCTTTACATTTATTTATGTGCATTGAATTTTATATTTAACTCGGGTGGTTCAGTGAAACAATCGCTAGAAGTATAGATTTGCTCTAAAATATCCAGTCTTTGGATTGTTTGGATTCATATTATATCTACAAGTTAAACAGAATATAATAAACCGAAATGCTATAAAACACAAAGTTAGATCAATCCCAGCCCGTCATTTCGTTTAACATTTGTAGAAATACACCAGGATTCTTTGTGTTTGTACATATACATGCGATTTTTTAGATTACACCCCGACCCTAGTGATGACCCCAATGTGTATTTATTTAGAAGCCTTTCAAGAGCCTGTGTAATCATCGGCGTCTTCCACAATACCCTCATTAAGATCTATATTCAACACCCTATTGTCTTTTCAAAAGCTGAAAACATATAGAAAACAGCTTTGTAGTGACTAATCTAAAAGGATTTCGTTTGTAAACTTTCTAAATTACACTTT
The DNA here is from genome assembly GCF_032062135.1 of Pyxicephalus adspersus. Lineage (NCBI taxonomy): Eukaryota > Metazoa > Chordata > Amphibia > Anura > Pyxicephalidae > Pyxicephalus > Pyxicephalus adspersus. The sequence goes on along the minus strand of NC_092865.1, from coordinate 37,679,049 downwards.
GTTCATCAATTGACCAACCAGGGAATTTATAGGGCTTTTATTTTTGTATTATTTTGATGGGCTGTACATATAGAACAGAGGTCAAGTAATACACACACAGGGTAAATATTTTGTAATACTGGCTTCTTTTTATTTGGAGATGATTTGGTAACAACCGATCAGATTTGATTCACCTGATGGTGTATATTTAGATGATTTATAAACTGTGGAAAGAAATCATAGGAGGTTTATTTAAAAATCCCAGGAGGGAAGTCTTTTTCTGATTCCATTACGATTTGTTCTTTGATTTTACAGGCACGAAACTGTCAGCCAAGCCCTCTTTACTATAGCACAAGAATTTCAAATGGCATTCTGTCCCCAGAAAACGTTGACACATATCATAAAGATCGGGTTTTACTGTGCTACTGAGGGTTTTATGGATGTATGCAAACAATGAAAAATACAAAAAGTAAAGGAAAGTCTTAAAAAAGATAACTCCTGCCTTTCCACCCTGCACCCCTCCTCTCTGACAATTTTTCTTTAGTTTTCCTGATCTCTGTTTCTCATTCTCCAAAGCTCTCTCTGACTTTCTTCACTACAGGTAGTCCCTGAGTTAGGGACATCGGACATACAGACTCCTATATAGGAAGGGCTTCCCTGCTCCTGTGCAGGATGGAGGCTTGATGAGGGGGAGGAGGCGGTTTGCATGACTTGCAGAAGAAATCATTTGCTTTTCTGCAACCTCTTGTAACCCTTAAATGACCAAGACAAACTCTGCAGTTGTTTCTTTTTGCATACAGAACAGCTCCTCCAGAAGTTAATGAATGTCTAGGCTTCATAAAGATTTATTTTTTTGCTTTGTTTGTAAATAACTCACAGTGAGGATTTTATACAGTAATTGATACCACACTGCCTAATAATATGTTTTGTAATTGACTACAAATTTTCAATGTGCTATTCTGCTGTTGACTAATTGATCATTTAAAATAAAAATCTTGAAATAATTGATAAAAAAACACTTTTTTAAATTTTTTATACATTCAACATTTCTGTCTAATCAAAAATATGACGTAGTATTATCAACATCATTATCATGATCAGTTACACTGTTTATGTATAAAAGGTCCCCAGAGTTTTTAAGGGTTGACCAACACCAGACCAGGCAGCATAAGAAGTGCTCTAGAAATATATATATTGTTTAAAAAATGTATACAGCTTTATGACACTGGCTGTCTTCCAAACCAATTGGCAAGCTCAGATTTGTATTATAGAATAGTACGTCTGTGTGTGACATACCAAAGGGAAGGTTAGTATTGGCAAAGCAACCTATTTAAATCAATCTCAATGCAGGTACCTGAATTGTGACAGTGTTCTCATCACCTGTATGTGTGTGGCTCAAACTACTAAAACCAAAAGATTAGCTTTACATCCATACATGTAGTGTTCTATGAAAATGAGTTTAGAAATGGCAGCTTCCATGATCTCTCACTGGTAGGTCCAGTGTAAAGCTCAGCTCTATGCTCACTAAAAGAAGGAAATTTTACAGCTAGGATTTAAATATGTGCACTTCTTCTCCTGCAAAAATATTAGCCACACATGCAATCCATGCACTTCTACAACACTGCATGCTCAGTACTGTGACCTTACTTTATTCATTGGCTTTAAGCAATAAATGATGGTCATCAATCTATTTTAATCCTGCCCATTAGGCAGCAGAGAAAGAGTATACTGGGCAGATCTTCATTTTACTATCTGTTTTTAGCATGGTCCCAGTAATAGATTAATAGAATTATGCAAATACAATACAGCCAGATTGGCTGACAGTGTTGCGCTCTGTCTCTTTATTTCTTTCTATCTGTCTGATAATTATAGGAGACATAAATTAAGACAAAACAAAGGTATATTTACTATTGTCATATAAAATGCTGTCCTAATTTAGGAAATTGTAATGGTCATACTCATCAAAGAGGAATAAAGTTATATTTGAAAAATACAAATAATTTCCAATCCATGCATTTAGTGGTCTGTGAGCTCCAAAAGGTTGGAGACCACTGATCTAAAGGGCTTTTCTCTACTGATCACCAATGTAACACACTACTTTACTCACCACCAATGTAAGAAGGTGCTATTCTGACCCCCAGTGTAAATGTGTACTTTACTGGCTACTAAAGTAAGTTGTAACTTTTATACTGACCATTAACATAAGGGGTGCTGTTTCCACTGACAACCGTCGACTGAAGGTGGTAATTTACTTTCTGGTCATTTGCCATTAACACCTTTGTTATGGATTGGAACTCTTGGGCACACTTCAAATCTCATGGAAAACGTTCACAAAAGAATGGAAGCTAATAAACATTATATTAGAGCAGTGCCATTCTATGATTAGGAATGATATATTTAGTAAGTGCATATATAGATAGATAGATAGTTAACAGTGTTTCCCCGAAAATAGGACGGGGTCTTATATTTATTTTACCTCTAAAAATCGCATTAGGGCTTATTTTCAGGGGATGTCTTTTTTTTCTCATGTACAAAAATATCTATATTTATTCATGTAGAAAAATCTGTATTTATTCATGTACAAAAAACTGTATTTACCAAAACCTGTAACCCATATTACAATGCTATAGAAAGATACCTCTGTGTTACCTGTGACCAGTCAAAATCACAGATTTTTTTCTGTTATATACAAGAAGTCATGAATAAGAATAGACAAAAATGATTAATGAAAAAAAACACAGCTTCATAAGCAAACAATTGCAACAAAACAGGAAAATGTGCTGACAATTAACCTACGACTCATGGAGTAACATGCAGACACAGAAACAAAACTTCCAAAGCTTTGTTGACCACAAACAGTATCCAATATGAATCTGAGTAAAAGTTAAAAAAAAATAAATAACAATCAATAAATATGCATTGCTGCTAATTAATGAAATACTAGCAAGGACCCTTTGAAAAGAGAATCCACCAACCTCTTATTAGTTGTAGTGTCACACCAGAGTACTGTAGGTTAATTAACCCTGCAATTTCTTCACCCCTTGCTCCAGTACTTTAAAAATCCACTGCTCTCTCTCCGTTCTCTTCTTCCTCTTGGTGAAGCCAATAGGGCTAACTTTCGGGGTAGGGCTTATATTTCACCCTTGCATGATTGGCATGCTAGGGCTTACTTTCGGGATAGGTCTTATTTTCGGGGAAACACGGTAGATATTTAGAAATGATGGTCTGATATTCACCAGCTTTTGGCCATATAGTTTCAGTTATGTTTAATACCAAATGGAATTGTAGTTTTACTCATTAAATAGCTGTACTTGAATTATTCCTTATTTCTTACTACCATAGGAAAGTCTATACCTGTAGCCCTATGACATCTTACTGCTTAAGCTGCTTAACTCAAATAACAGGTTTGGCTGACTTTTTTTATTATATTGTTAGTTTTCAACTAAGGGCAGGCAGCATGGGGAACATATATAAAGTTTATAGGAACATGTGTAAACTACATACAAGTGTTACCTTAGATACAAAAAAACAGGGGGAGGGTTGTAAAAAAAGGCAAGTCTCAAGTAGCATGATATATAGGCATATGTAGGAGTGTCCTTGTCTTAAGAGTGTCTGCTTTGATGGTTGATACACTGGTGATTAAAGTGATAAACTTCAATTGATTGTTTACATGTAACTTAAATGTAAAGATCAGGTTAATCTCCAGTCAAAACCCTTGGCTTTTATTTGGGATAGCATGCAGAAGTGTTGGAATTTGGGTTGCATTTTTTAGCTGTTTGTGTCTTCATTTTGTGTTTATTTAGGACCATTTTTGGGGTGCCACACCTGACACATAACCCCTCCTCCATGAGGGGAGCACTGCCAGTCTTGTAGATGTTCACCACACCTTTTATAGTGGTACACTGGGGAAGGAGTTACTTGTGTTTGGAACCCCTGCTTTATCCAGCTTTGAACCTTTAGCACCTGTATCCCTGTCATACAGAGGAATTTTCGCCCCCAGTAACCATTATAGAGTTTGACGGCAAAAGTGCAGCCAAAACTTTTCTCTGCCATTTGCTGAAGGAAAGTAGGAGTAATGGGGGACGTGAACTTTAGGGAGAATAAGTGATCCTGAGAAGAGATTGGCAAATAGGGGAATGAGACCAATGCTAGACCTGGTGGAAACCCTGAGAGGCCAACAGGACTTGGAGGTGCAGATCTTCACCCTGGTGATGGAGACACCATTATGCACCAAGGAAAGATAAACGTTATTGCATTGCATTCTACTATAGGCTAGGGTGGGGTTTTCATAAAATCTGGCACAGGGATCCATTTAACAAAATGTCCCCTGATTTCCTGTCCATGTGATCATTGGTCCAGTGGGACACAGAGAGCAACAGGAAACTGAGCCAGATTCTAACCCTTCCCCATGCTATACAAATCTGGAGGGTGTTTCCAGTAAGTTCAGTTCAATTGTAGGTCATTTAGTTATCCTTATTCCATAGCCTGTAAAAAAAAACTAAATGTGAGTGTGTGCATTATATGAAAAAATAAGTGAATGCTCTTGGTTGCTCCCTCTTCATGCGCAGAAGGGGCATTTTCCTAGGGAAAGAGATGCCGATCTCACACATGTGCAGTGAGATCAGCACTCTGTTTTTTTCTTTTACAGCCGGCTACATCACCCGATCTCGCACCTGCGTAGTGGGAGTTTGGGTGACATACCCAGAAGAATGCCAAAGAAGGTGGCACACAGCGATTCGTCTGTGCCAGGAGAAAGGAGGATTACACAACAATGTGGGACCCGATCGAGGACTCCAGTACAATCGAAGGATCTGCAGAATTAAAGTGTGATTCTTTTAAACTTTCAGTTTAGTTTTACTTTATTTATAAGTAAGGCTCCACTCAGTTTTCTACTGCTATGAACTGCACCTAATGTACTATTAACTGCACCTAATGCTACTTGTGATGGACTGGCAAAATTCCTGCACTGCTTTTGAACTAAGAGCAGAGTTGTCATGTAAATTGTGACTACAAGTACAACCGTGGCATGAAATAATGTTAAGGCTAGCATCTTTGCCAGTTTTGTAGCTTTTCAATCAACACTTGGCCATGTCTAATAATGCCCACTGCCTTCTGTATTGTCAGCCTTACCTTTGCCTGCTACAGATTCTGGGAGAGAGAGCATGTGAAACACAAATGAAGAAGGATATGACTCAGTCTGGGAGAGTAAAGGAAGTTTTTATTTAATAATTTATGAAGCTTGTGCATCATGTAGCTGGATTTGGTACTTGTCGTGACTCTCATACAAGAGTTTAGTTTTTAGTTGTTTTACAGGAGTTTTAGCTGTATTTTAAAGAACTCCTTAGATAGACAAGTGCCTTTGTTAAAACTTTAATGCCACCTATAGATATTGTAGGGGTGGCCATATGTGCAAGCACAGTAAGACTTCCTTTGGGTGCCCAGGTAGTCCAGCATTTCCATAAACATCTCAGCCTGGCAAACTTTGTATGTGTATCTTAAGGAGTGGGCACTAGACCCTTTGAAATCACAGAAAGTGAGGGGAAATAAAAACATTTTGGCATAGGAGCAAAAGGTAAGAAAAAATCTTTTCTTGTGACAATGCTAAGATAGGAATTTCATTCACTTTGAAGATATTTTCTGTTGCATCTCCAGGGCAGGAAGTGAAGAAAAACTCTTCCTAACAAGAAATATGGAGCAAATAGTAACATGGTAGAGATTTAAACCCTTTATTCATCTACCTATAATGAAAAAATGTTTTGATTGTTCAAAGACCCTTTTAAAATGGTGATTGCTTCTCTGGTGGCTCCAGAGTTAGACTAGCACCACCAGCGGTATAGTGACAGCTGCTAAAACATAGGAGCTAAAACGTTCAGCTTCTGGACTCCCCGATCTTCTAGAGAAGTGTTTCTCAACCGGGGTTTCATTAAACCTCCAGAGGCTGTTAGGGGTTTCTTGAGGAATGAGCAGTTTGTGACTCCCAGGTCAATTTAATAAATATCAATGATCTTTTTGACTATCTGTAAGGGGGCATTCTTCTTACTGGCCAGCAATGTAGGAGTCATCCATTCTACTGACTACCAGGCTAATGTACTGTGAGCTGTGAATATAGTAATTATAGCAGGGGCAGCAGCAAGAGGCACTGATCTAGAGAGTCCATGAGTGTCTGTGGAAAATCGTCATCTTTGCAACACTTATAGTCCCTATAAAACAATAATTACATTATGTGTATTATACTACTTCAACATATAGCATATTATTACTGCATATCTGGCATCCTGCATCCAAAATGGAAGAGTATTGAAATGCTCAAAATGTCCCCATGACAGGCTGATTGATTTTTTCAAACATTTCCTAACATTTGCTATGTTAAATGTGGTAATTTTACATTTATTTCAAGAAAAGCATTGGTATTTGTGAATTTGCTGTATTCCACAAATTACTATTGATAGTGCTCTGAATCTGAATCATTTTACTTCTTTGAAATCTGTCTAGTCTGAACTAGTCATGCGCATGAAGAGGTTATCATAAACCATGTTTATCTAGGAGATACCATTATAGTGTAGGTAGAGTTTTTGTGATAAAATCAGTGCTAAACACTCTAAGTATAATAGAATGACTCCCAGTAAACACAATAACAAGTGTTAGCACAAGTGATAATGATGCACAATCATACTGCTAGGTACACAGTTACACAGCTTCAATCACTCTCATACATGCTGACTGTGTACTCAGTGTGCCAATGCTGTGGACATGGCAATTCGAGTACTTAATAAATGTGCATGTATTTATTATTTACTTTTTAAAAACTCTCAGGGTGCAGTGTATTAATGAAGAGCTAAACATTACAAATAAATAATTCTAACCAGGCAGGTCCTTTATTACAGAAAAGACAGAAGATGTCCCCTCTGCAATAAAATAAATTTACATGCCTGATCACACAGTTTTATTTTCAGTCATCTTGCCCCGTCATGGGTACAACAATCTGGGCTGGTCTTCGGATCTTGAGCCATATTGATTGGCAAGGCCCTGGGTTACATAATTCCGGGGGATGTGTGCGGGAATTCATTTGGTTCTGGCAGCCCTGGGGTTGCTGGCATACCTGGCATATCCCAGCATCATTCAATGACCTGCTTATGTTATGTTAGGTTTAAAGTATATGTAAACTCTAATAAATAGCTTTTTCTTAATTGTACCCTTTAGGTGTGGTGAATATACCATTAAAGGTGTCTGTGATATTTTTTCAGTAACATATATTGTTGATCCTCACAAAAATTTTAAAACAGAAATAAATAGAATGGCAGGTGTGCTATGGTTCTAACCTACTTCCTAGGCTAGATTAGCAGTGCTTTTCCACCATAGATTCAGTACAGCTACAACTAAAGTTCCACCTCTAAAAGTTACTATCATGCAGTTCCTTATTGCAAAATAATTATTCTTACCTACCTGACTGCCACCCATCTGTTAAAAGTCACTGAGCTGCACATACACAGCTCAACTTTGGTTGCCAGGAATGCCCGCCAATCCTGTTTTTTCTTGCAGGCTGAATAAACCCCCATGCAACCGTGTGGGAGTTACATCATCCTGGCCCAGCCAAACATGATGGCTAATGATTGGGATGCAGAAGCAAAGAGAGAAGATGGCAGTCCCTGTGATGAAATGGGGACAGGTGAAGATCCCCAGGGTTTAGTTTCACTTTAAATTTTGCTAGTAATTGCAGTAATAATTTATAACAGTTTCACATTTTCCTTCTACTGAACCAAATGCTGCAGAAATGAATGTTTAACCTGCAGTCAGTTTTCTTGACATTCATTGATTTCACTTTATTTATAGGAAGGTTGTAAGCTCACCTAAAAGCACCTCCACTGATATTCACCTTCACTGCACTCTCCCACCACTGGAGTTCTAGACTGAGTCCCCTGCGATGGCTGCTGTTGGAGCTTACATAAGTTTATTGACCTGCTCCCTCATAAGATGTGACATTTTTCACGGTTAGTGATTGGCTTCTCAGGGTAAAGCAATGGATGCTGGGAGAAAGGGAAGAAGGTCACATGTTTCGGTTTAGGTATGATGAGAGAGGATAGGGAACATGGAGATGGTGAATATTCATAATGGTGGTGGTAATAACAGGGAGGGTGATAAGGGCTTTTAAGGGATCCTGTAACCTTGTTCACTTTTTGAACAGATGAATATGCTAAGTAATTATTTATTTAGAAAACCCTCATTTAAATAATAGGTAATTATTACAAGAATAACCCATGGCAACAGTAAAACAGAGTTATGGATTGTCTAACATTGAATCTTCTATAACTCTGTATGAATAGACCAGGCAGTGAAAATAAAATTAAACATTTTATTATATTTATATAAAAATTTCAGAGAGATTTCCTTTCTCTTCCCATCTTTCTAGACAAAAAGTGGAAGAAAATCTCCCAACAGCAACACAGAAAATATGAAAAAAAAAAGTAGTCTAAGGAAAGGCTAGAACGCCTGGCAGATATTTATTCCTGTCAGTATCTCTATTGCAGATTTTTCCTTATATATATTGAATATAACAATATAATACATTATATAATTAAATTAATAATGAGTATATAATATAATAAAAAGTAAAAGAAAACATATTAGAGTTAAGGTAATGGACAATTATATGATATGCTGGCTTTTTGTTTACTGTATGAACACATTTTTTAAGTGATTTACAACAATTTGGAAACAAATCGAGTCTAGAATTTCATTGTTTTTACATTCAGGTATAAAAGCTCTGCTCCAATGCTAGCATAAGTAGAGAAGATGTACAATCAAAATAGGATGCTATGTCCAAGTGGTTGCATGTGTGGATTTGTGTGTGAATAGTTCAAGCATGTATATCAAATTTGCTTGTTGTTTTCTTGTTATCAAACACTTTGCTATGTTGCAGTAAGGTATCCCCACTGCATTGCCCCAAGATGGATCAGTAAGTGAACTGGCTACCTTTAAAATGTAGGCCTCTGTATTTTCTAATGGAACATCTAGAACATTTTTTAAGGATGTCTGAAATACAAATTATTTAAAATGTTCCATAGAAATAATTATTTGTGATGATTGTTAAAGTCTAGATGATTTTTTTAAAATATATGGAAATACATGAAACATAGAAATTATCCCTGAATGTGTGAAACTTGATGCAGAAGAAAAAGATTTTGCATAAAATGTCTGTCTGTCTATTCTCAGTATATATATATATATATATATATATTTGCTAAATTCAAAATAGAATCTGGAAAGGTAATTTGTATGTCTATTGCAAAAATAACATCCTTTCCTTTCTATGATTTTAAAGAAAGCTTTGATAAAAACTAAAGAGATTTACAAAAGTGTTGAAGAGCACTATGCAATCAAAGAAATGTGTGTAATTTTTCAGAAAGGAACATCTCAAATTTTATTTTACAGAAAAATAAAGTCTGGATAGTAAAATGCTTATTTTATAGGCTGTTAAATACTACAAAATGTCATTGAAATTGGGCTCAAGAAACAAAAATATCAAGGTTGTACCTTTTTAATTCAAGTTCCGAAATGTAAAAAAAATTGGGACAGTTATCAGAATCTTGATGTGTGCAAGTATAAAAATTGCCTATTGCTATTATGAAGTGTATGGTGTCGTGTGCCATAATATTTGATGAAATAGTTTGCAGAAATAACAAATATAATTGTATAGAACACTAAAAATGCTGAACAGAAAAAATCCTTGGTGGTAAGTGGATATGAAAAAGTACTTTTAGCTTATCGCACATATATATATATATATATATATATATATATATATATAATAAAGCTGTCAACTAGTCATTTAACCAAAAACACAAAAAAGAAAGTTCATTTAAAAAGAGTTAACAGATACACTTCCTCCTCTGGCTTATATCAGCTGGGGAAAAAAAACGCCAGAACTTGGTGGTAGCAATTTCTGGGGTGTGACCTTGCTTTTAAATTCACACTTGTATGACTTCTTATTGTGGTAAAAAATGGGGCTTGGAATCATTACCAAATTAAAACAGTGTAAATAAATGGAAACAGCTTAAGTGACCCAAAGTGACAGAGTCCAGACTCTCTAAAGGCCTGTACACACTGGATGTAGAAGTAAGTTTGAGTATCTATAGGTATGTTTCATTCTTTACTGGGGTGAGGAAAAGTCTTGGATGTGTAGCAAAAATTGTTGACAATATATTTAAATACAACAAAGTAAATAGCTTTACTTGTACATGAGTATTTTTTGAAAATAACAGTGTTGGTTTACATTAGGACTTATTACACAAGCCTATGCTGGCACAAAAGGTTGGCCAGTATTCACTCTTGTTTGTTAATAAAATAGAAATATCGTCATTTGTATATCTACATGTATGTTTTTTCTGCCTCTTTCAATTGCCAAAATATAACCTAACTGACACTAACATTTTATTATCTCAATATCAAAATTTAGGTAAGCTAGCTAGTTTTAAGTTAGCTAGTTTTACACTTCTCTGGAAAGGACATACATGTATAATATAAAGTGTGACACTCAGAACATTCAGGAGTAGTAATAAAATAGTTACAGTATTTTCATCAGGATATTTAGAAATTACCAGTTTGCACACCAGTTTGAATATCTGCAATCAGATATATCTAACATATCTGAGGCATCATAACTTGCAAAAAAATATAAAATTGTCAATAAAGTATCATAAAGTACATAAGTGTTAATTAAGGGAAAAGTTGTATGCAAATAAGTATAATAATAACTACACATTTTTAAAAGTTACACATTACACATTTTAAAAACATTACACATTTTTAAAGTGCCATTAGACTTTTTTTTTTTTTTTTAATTTACCTAAGCAAACCCTTCACAAGGTCCCTTCTCTAACCTGAATCGGAAAGTTCCAATACTGACTCCACAAAAAGGGGTGGGAAGTTGGGATTAAAAAACAGCCACTAAATTGTTAATTTACAGTAAATTTGCAGTGCCTTTGTTATTCCTGGGCTAAATCAGAAACAACTGTATTACACCCGATAATGCCCAGCAATTGCTAAAGATGTCAGCACCCAGCCAGAGAGGGGAGCACTGCAGGGTTCATGATCCCCTAAATCCTGACATCGTGCTAGTATTTTTTTTAAAAAGGTATAGCAAACTTTTTGCACATATGCTGCACCTAAAAATATATTCCATACAATCCAACAAATCAAACAATTACTAAAAAACATTTTTATACAACATAATTTAATTTTCGGTTTGATGCTCCCCAGATTTACTAAAGGGTCTGAGCTAAAAGGAAGGAAATTTATGTTCAGTTCAAACAAAGTGCATCCAAGGGAATAAAAACAGGATCTTTTCTGCACCTGATCAGACACACACCATATAACCTCATTCACGTCACTCTTTGGCAAATTAACCCCATAATGCCTACTTCTGCATTTCAGAAACCAAGACTGTAAAGTCCATTGAAACTTACCAAAGAGGATTTTTACACAGGAGCTGCATACCTGCAATCACTTCCTATATTAGGTGTATTTAAGTCAAAGGTTTTTTTTCAACAAATATGTTACGGAGTAACTTAGTCTAAGTATTTCATAAGATGTGCAAATCTATCCAGGTTTTTTTTTTTATTTTTATAATATTAGTATAGTTCCACATCCCATCTGTTAGGAGAGTGCAGTAGTTTAATGGGGTCTGATGGTGCCCTGCTGATCATTTCCACTCACACCTCTGATGTCTCTGTAACCTCATTGAAAGTGACAGAAGGAAAACTGAGAAAACATCTGTAATACATCCGAATGAAACTCTGAATCAATTTCAGGATCTTTCATTCCTCACATGACATCACCCAGTCTGTGTTTCTCCTATTGCTTCATTTTTCTCCTCCTCCTGGTCCAGCCATTATCATTTTATGGCCTACTACATTGTCTCCTACAAACAAGCTGACATTCCACTAAACAGCTCCATTCTTTTTTCACTTGCTCATACTTTTGTTTTACTACTTAAATACATTATGGTAAATTATTTAGAAAACAATGAGTCTGGGTTAACAGAAACAATTAGCCAGATGTCTTTGTTTATTTTATAACCAGCACACTAAGACTAACACATTCAATTTATCTGTTTGCTATAGATATTTAAACAAGCATCTTTACTATATTTTTATCTGTATTTTATTCCTATATCCACCTAGTATGGCTATCTATAACTCTTACGTATCTACTAACAAATTTATCCAACAGATCTAACATATTTGTTAAACAACTGTTTACATATTTTAAATAAATAAATCATAATATTGAAAAAATAAAACAGCAAAACTTTGCTAACTATGTTAAACGTGTTTTCACTGATCAATCACAAAGCCTAAATATTATGTATTATTATTTTTTGAGCAGGCAGCTTTTTATTGCAGAAGGGACTGCAAAAATTGCATCATTCCAGCCAGGTCAATCAAGTTGGCTGAAGATCCAAACCCAGAAAATTGGGCTGAGATGTCTATGAAGGAGAGATGAGTTTTGCTCTGCTTTAATGTGTGCTCCATTGCAAAGACCCTAAAATCCTGTTCTGTGGACCCCACAGAAGATGTACTAAAATATCCTGTAAGTGAACAAAACACACCTCTTAGCTGTCACTATAGCTAATATTAACATTTGAATTTTGGATTTCCCATCACTTCTATTTCCAGTATCACCAGGATAAAAAAGAGTAGATCTCTATACTAGGGGTAACAGACCATAGAAATAACCACACAGAAGTTCTAACCTGTTCCTACTTTAAACATTTTAAAATTAAAAAGTTTTTCCACTCCATAATATATTGCAACACCCCCACCACCACCACTAACATAACCACACAAAATAGTTTTTTTATATATAGCAGTAAATTATTCAATGAAGCATGGTGCAAGTTCCATTTTGGAAGTTTGGTGTGAGTTGAGAAACAAACTGCTTATGCCCATTAATGTAACTGCAGCAAAAGACATCCTGCCACCTATGGGCAGATTTCAAAAATTCCAGACTTAACACACTCACCGTGCGGGTTATATCCATGTTTCACTGGATCCTGTATGATGACACTTTCAGGTCGTGCAGCCATGGTCAGCTCCAAATAATATATATTGTCCACGTCTTTGAAAATTGCATTGATTCTGGTTACTAGCACCTTAGGAATGGACAGGAGAAGCCTTGGAATGGCAAGGACTGTGCCATATTCAAGGGAAAGTGACTGCAGTTTCCCAAATACGATGCCTAGTACAGAAAGTAACAGGTATTTCTCAGCCTGGACTCTGTACTCTACTGAGCATTACTGACCTGTTGTAAACCATCCGTCCCATTTGGAGATGGGATGTAATGAGAGGGTTTATTGGACTTCATTGGCTGCATTGGATCACATGGCCCTTGGCTGTGAGATAAGAGAACTCAGGTTGTAAAGTGACAGGAGAGTAGATAAGAAGTTCTGGTAGATAGAGACAAACAAATGATTAACTTTAAAGCTAAAAGGTACAGAGAAGAGAGCTGGGTTATAAAGGTGCACATATTGAGCTGCACTGTTCTGATTTTCAATCGTTATATTGCAAAGGTCTTTGCTTTTTTTTCCATTTTTTATCTCCTGTAAAAAAATGAACATGGAAAAGTTTGTCCAAAGACAATATTCCTTCATTTTTAGGATTCTCTTCCTCTGCTGTCTGATTTATGAGTATCAATCAATTAAAAATAAATACCATTCAGTAATGAGAATCAGTATGAGATCAGTATGTGCCAACCCAGGGCTACGTACACACGTGAAATAATTGGCGTTGCAAAACGAACAATTGACGACTGATAAATGATTATGTGCAATTATTTTAAACGATAGTATAGTGCACGATTCTGTACATGCTGTACGATCGTTCACATATAATCCACCAATTATGTACACACACTAGATACGATCATTTGAAGGATGCAGGTAGTGACGTGCACTAGAGAAAGTGAACAAATCTCTAATGTGTAGTGATTCCTATTCTATCTAGTTTTATGTAATCTTAAACTACATACAAACGTGCAATAATTGTCGTTGGAAAGGATCTTTCACGATTCTTTCCAGCGACTAAGGACTGCACAATGCATGAACGGGTCCTGTATGTACAGCACCGTTCTGCTCTATGGAGAGGGGAGGGGGAGAACGATGGAGCAGCATCATGCTGCGTCCTCCCCCCTCCTTCACTTCTATTAAGATCGTTCGTCGTCCATCGTCTGTTGATCCACTAGGGCGGTCGTTCAGACGATGGATGACGGGCGCTGTACACACACCAGATTCCATTGGACGTGTGTACATAGCCTTACTGTCATGCACTTGGGCACCACACAGTGCTTTAAACACAATACACAGTGGGTATAAAAAGTGTATGTGACACGCCTGTTTTGGAAAGCTATGTTTTGGAAAATTTTTCAAAACTCTTCCCTCTTTTCCCACTGGTAATGTGACTTATACCTGTACAATTTAATTGAAAAACGAACAAATCTGTTAGTAAAAAATATAATAAACATAGGATATGCTGGTTACATAAGTGTGCACACTCCTAAACTAATACTTTGTTGATGCACCTTTTCATTTATTACAACTTTCAGTCTTAATGGCTAGGAGTCTATCAACACGGCACAATTTAACCTGGGAATATTTGCCAACTCTTTCCTGCACAAGCACTCCAAATCTGTCTGATTGAGACATTTTATCAGGGATGTGTACACATGTTTTAAATATATATTTCAAATATATATTCATATATTCTTCTGTATATGTGTCATTGCATGTCTCTCATGTCGGACTACAACAGACAGGCTAGCCGCCTGGCGTACATCAATGAGCCTTATGTGCCTATGATTCTGTCGCCAGTTAAACAACTATCCTTCCTTGGACCACTTTTGATACTAACCCCTGCATACCAGGACTCTCCACAAGACATGCCATTTTGTCAATTTTCCTGACCCAGCCATCTAGGCATCACAATTAGGAACTTGTTAAAGTCATTTAGGTGATCAAACCCTGACTCTTGACCATTTTTTCAGATTTTAACACAAGCTTCCAGATTTTTTACCCTTAGAAAAACTGTTTATTTGGTGTCTTATTTATCCTACTTTTTAACAGGTGCTATTGTAATGAAAAAAAAATCAATGGTATTCACTTTACCTATATACGATGCTTTCAGATAGTATTTGTCTAATTGAAACAACAGACTGGTGATAAAGGATTCACCCTGTTGACTTACTGCTCTACCTTTCAACTGAGAAGAAGAGTTTTTGAGAGTCTCCAGTATCAAAGAGGAAAAATGTAATGTAAAAAAAATTCAAGTTATTTTTTATTTGTCTTAGTGGTTTTAGCTTTTTGTGCAATGTACGCCACATCTTTTCAAGAACCTTGCACAATATGTGATCTCACATTGTATAAGTTGTTCTTTCACTCAGCTGGTCTGGGGCAGCTTCTCTAAAGGTGCATACACACTTCCAATTTTTATCGTTCCAATCGAACGACGAACGATCGATTGGGCAAAAAATCGTTCGTAAAAAAGTAACCAA